>NC_079149.1:128188450-128488863 GCF_945859685.1 Eupeodes corollae
ATTTTTTGTACGTGCAAATCTGCAAAAAAAGAAGAAAAATACGGAAATGGCATTGGGTAAAAATTTCATATTTTACTCTTCACGTAGAAGAAAACAACGCATTTCCACATTTTAATGCAACGACCATCACTGAAATGGGAGTTAGAAAAACTGTAGGTACTTTATACTGAAAAATGTGTATCATTAAAAAAAGATTCTTATCATTATAGGTTTTTCATTAGAATTAAGTACAATTAAAAAAGAAAGAAATATTAACTACCTCACCGTAGCTTATTATTTAGCGCCCTAAAGTATTAGAATTGGAGCGTGTTTGAAAACTTACAACGTTCATGTCATGGCATAAATTCCAAGAGTAAACTTTATTTTGCAAAAGAATAAAAAGAAAAAAAAACTCAACATTTTCTTTACACTCACTGCTTCCTTTTGTATATATGTATTTATGTTGGTATAAGCCATTGTAGGCTTAATGCATTTTATTTTTAGAATTATTCAGAGCCTATCTATTTATCTATCCATGCACTGTGCTTTGAGTATGCTGCTACTCTTAGTCTGTTTGGTTTGGTAGTTGAGGCAAGGTAAGTATAGGCAATAGACAGGCAGGTACATATACAACGTAGCCGCTAATATACATATCTATACATAATGTATAGTATGTATTTATAAAATGACAATAAAACCATTTTGCTCTCCTAGTATTTCACAGAGAAGAAGATATATCGTGGTATAATCATAGATTCTACGGACTATGGCTAGAAAAAAAATTTAATTTGGATGCACGACTTTTTGTTTTATTTGCAATTTGTGCAATGATTCGAAACGAGAACACTTCCTTGTTTTGTTTATTTGTTAGTTTGGTTGGTTGAGAGAGATATCATCATGCCCTGCCCTACCAGGCCGGTCCGAGTGGTGCCACAACGTTTTTGTCGCAGACTGTCTATATTTACATATTCGTACTACCAAATTAATTTTGAAAATATAATCGAATTCAGGATTAAAAACTTTGATACCATTTATTTCTATATCAAGCTGAACTGATCCAAATGGAAAACTCTTTTTTTTTAGTCGATTGCGGAATGAACAAGAAAGAAAAAAAAAAAAAACAAAGCATAATAATAGAAAGTCATTTTCCATTACGACAGGTAGACACGCAAACTAACTATTCTGCAACAAACCACCAAAGAACTGGTGAATTGGTTGGATTGGAGTATACTCATTCGTAATGTATAGAGCTTCACAAATTCAAAATGTAATCTGAGACCAGAGATGTGCTGACTGCTCAGTGCCGCATGAAATGTGAGAGCCTACCTATTTTGCAGTAGGTACATTGCCTATTCACATTGTATAGAAGAAAAAAAAAACAGTTAATGATAACGAAAGTTTATTGTGGATTTCCCTAGCTATCATCTGAAAAATCTCTAACTCTCACGTTCAAATATACATACGACTATTTTATACCAACCTACTATAGCTACCTAGCTTATAGGATGGTTTGGTCTTTAGCAAATATGCACTTAAAATGAGTCGTTTACCGGTGATGATGGAAATTGTTAGGTGTGCACAACCATTGAAATTGAAATTACGCTTACATGAATAAATACTTAAAGTTTGGTCGCATGTTAAATAATATGCAACACTGAATCCCACAAACTTATTAAAGTTTCTTAGAATTGCAAAGCTTTTCACTAAAAAAGAACTACGTGCTGCTTTGGTTCGAAAACATAAAATGTTTGAAAACTACTTTTTTGTATTAATTTTGTTGCTATTTTTATTCATTTTAGCAAAAACAAAAGTCTGTATTTGGTATTTATAATGATTAAAGTGTCATAAGTTTAGTTATCGTGATACTAATGCAATATGAAATATAGCAAGCCAAATTACAAAAACGATTTGCGTTGGAAATAAGACATTAAAAACTTAAATGGGGAGATAATCATCATCTCTATCACTCGTCAAAACAATAATTTTATTTAATAATGATCGAAACAAAAAAACTTAAGATGTGACGCCAAATGTGAGTTGACATTTTGACATAATTGATAGATTGCCGGCTCTTTAAAAAACGTGTTCAGCAGAGGAATAGAAGTCCAACTGCGGAGAAGACGACTGGTTTTTGCGTCATTATAGTAAATTATACTACTTAAATTTAGAGATGTACAAGTAAAAACTTTTAAAATTGTATTTCATAATTAAGTTTGACCTTGAAGTAAGATATTATTGTAAAAATCTAATAATCAAAATGAAGTATACTATAAAAGTATATACTATACTTTGCATATACATCAATACAATTTTTAATTACTGTAGTAATAATTAATTAATAATATGTCAACTTGAAGAGGACAATGCAATACAGGGAGCTACTTTGGATTAATAATTAAAATAAAAAACAGGAGCTTTTTCAACAAAACAAAGATATGGTTGATATTTCACATCTGCCAGCTTCCCACGACATCGATAGACAGTGCTTTTTAAAGTAAGACCATAGGTTTATGTACATTAATATGTTTTTATATGAACATACTTTCTCTTTTGTTCGTTGCACAAAACAAACAAACAAACAAAAATATGCCACCGACGACTGTTTTTTAATCGTAATTAGATAACAACATACTGCGGGCATGGGGCAGTTTGTATTATTTTCCGGAGAAAAGAAAAACATTGACTTTGTTTTAATGGTTTGAAGCATCTTTTGTGATTTCATATACATTTTCACTTTACATAATATTGGATGTTTTTTAAATGCATGAGAAGTTTCGATGATTTTTGACAGTTATGAATTTCAAATTGTGTTGACATCATGAAACTTTTAAAGCTAGAACAACGCTTTTAAACTGTAGAAATAAATCTGTTCGCGAAATTAGACCACTTCTCCCAGAGAACAGTATTTAGTAGACATTTCTAATTAAATGTAATCAATAAGTACAATTTCAGTAAATGGTGAGAAAAAAATGTTAAATCATTAACGAATCACCATTAATTATATCCATTTAAATTAAATGCTTAAAGCGGTTTAAATACATCGACGACATTTGGTTTCAATTACATTGCAAAATCAAATTGATGAATTTATTAAAAATAGTGTTCATTAATGAGACTTAAGGGGGTCATCTCATGTGATGGGTTCAAAAAATCGATTTTTTTTTCTTCTCCAATTGCTAGTTTAATATATATAGAATACGGTAAGGGATTTTTTTTTCAAAATTCGAAGTCGTTTTAAAGATACGATTTCGGGCTGATAAAAAGATTAAACAAGTAAAGGAATCGGTGGAAAAGGACCAGGTAAACTTACTGATAAAGTTATTCAGGAAATCTTTAATGAAGGTTTTGAAGGTAATTTGAAACTAATATCGGTAATATGGCATGTGCCATAGGCCGCGAAGCCCATAATTATGATGAGAAACGGGATGAAAAGAGAATCTCATGTTCTGAGCGGGGTGTAAGTGATGCCACTAAACAAGCCAAAATTCATTCAAGAGCTGAACAATCTGCTTTGAAAGAGTTTCAAGAAGAAGAGGAAAGAATACTATATGGACCAGTCATCGCCGATTAAAAGGTAAGTCGATAATTTTATAGTTAAGAGGACTTTAAACGAGTTTATCTCAAAACTGTGTTTTTCAAACTTTCCTCCATCGTATCTCAAAAACGGCTTGACCGAATGACTTAAAATTGGATGGGTTAGATTCAGTACAAGTAAACGCATGGAATGAACTATCGACAAGCATAAATTCTATTTTTTAAAGCTAAAAAAACGCAAAAATCGCGATTTTTTTTCAAATGTCTTCCAAGAGTCTAATTTTAGGCAAATTCATTTGATGATCGTTCAATCCATTCATTTGGGCTCACAGGTTATAACGCCGTTTACATTTTCTGTTTTAGATAAGCCAATCAGCCGGAATTGTGGATTAAGTGCGAGTCCATTTTTTCGAGGTGGAGGTGTTCACACCGTTGTAACAATATTTTTAATTCAAATTTTATATTTATACTGTCAAACTATGTTAATAAATGATAAAAAACTTAATAAAGTTATATCTATTTACTGGTTGTAAAAAATATCCTTAAAATTCTTCAAAATACAGGCCGTCACATGGGATGACCCCCTTAAAGCCTCTCTAATACTTTTGTATGGATCTACAGTCCCTGGCCATATTATTAGACGCACTTTATATTGTATGCAAAATTTTAATTTCCAGCTATTTTAATCAGGTTTTCGAATATTGCAAAACATTTAAATTATTTTGTATGCAGAATATAAACTATTTCCTAAAAATAAAGATTTTTTTTTAAATTAATATTTTCCTTTTTTTGTTACTTTTGTAATTTTTTTTTTTTTCAATATTTTGTTGGACCTCCTTTTGCTTTGCAGCATACTGTCAATGCATGATTTGACTGCTTTCTGCATTTGTGGGTGGCGATTCCACACGTGATCTTTAGCTACTTCACTCTTCATCAGCTCCCAGACGTTTTCAATTGGGTTCACATCAGGGCTGTTTCCTGGCCAGTACAACAGAGGGATGTTTTCTTTCCTCAAATAAGTTTTAATGGACCGGACTGTGTGGCATGGAGCTGCATCTTGCATAAAAATGTAACCATACATACATTCTTGAACGTTGAAAATATTGCGTATAATCTAATAATTATAAAAATTCTATAGCGTCTAATAATATGGCCAGGGACTGTATGCTATGATAAACCATGAGCCACCATTGCCGCCATACGACCAGACATTCTGGAAAAAAGCAGCTAAACATTTTGGACTGATAGAATGGAATATGAAACTCTTAGTCGCGGCTAACATATGACGAAAATAATATTCATAAAATTATCTAGCAGGTTAAAACTGTACAAAATTTACTAGTACAATATTTTAGTCTTGGATTATATTATTTTAAGTTATTTATTATAAGATAAATAATCCTAATTGCGGAAATGACAAAGTTAATTGATAACGACACAAAGCGCCTTATCCCTGAGTGAACCCTATTGACAACAATGAAATATCTCTCAATTAATTGTAATTAATTGCCAACAATGCAATATCTCTCAATTAATTGTGACGAAAATAAGTGTACAATTTCTGAAAATAATATGCCCTTAGGAGAAAGTATGTTCTAGGCCTTGAAATATGTTCTAGGCCTTGAAATATGTACTTAGTCTCAAAAATATTTTATAAATACATTCAAATTTCAAGGCTTTTGATAGCATACATTTGAATAGGACTTCAAAATCACTCAATGACATCAGCTTTTCGAGATATTACACCATTCACCGTTTTGCAAGCTATTTCACTTCGCAAAGTAGTTTTTTTTAATTGAATATCTAATAATATAAATATTACCAGTAACTTTTAAATATTAGTCAATTCAATTCAAAATATCTATTTAAATTGCTGCAAAAACTCCGACTTCGATAGAATTGGCCATTGTTAATGAACATTTTTCAACTATAACCTTTGGCGAAACCAGCCTAAGAAATACGTTTTGATTTTAAAAAAGGCAGATCTGAGTCATTCCGATCATTTGATGTTATAATGGTCTTAGCCTTCTTAAATTTTTGATAATAACACAGTATTAAATCCTATAACAGGTTATTGGCCTCAATTTTTATTTAAGTCCCATATGAATTGATTTTCTTTGATAGGTGAAATTTTATCAAAACCTCTGACAGTAAGAGATTCAGATTATGGGGCCGCTAAAAAGTTCATCAACTGCTTTAAAAATTTAGATTTGTAGGCTAATACAAAAGGTAATCACAAGTTAGCATAATTCGTTCAACTCGGAATGAAAGGCATTATGGTGAGAAATAACTTGAGCAATTTTGTCGCATGCAGAAACGAAACCAGGTCTCTGGTGTTAATTCCAGAAAGCTCCATAAAATCTTCAAAGAATGCTTTCCCAAAGGATTGCATTACCATTCTAGGGGCTAAAGCGGAAGGCTTTTATAAGTTTTATAATGTTCTCTGGGACTTCCAGCTTATAATATGCTCAGGATATAGTCTTACTCATGTTAGTTGCATTCATCATATTTACCTGAAATAAGAAAAGAAAAAAAGTATTAATATGAGAGGTTTTATTATTTGTTATTTAAAAGAAAACACAAAACGATTGAGATTATAATAAATTTGTAATTTGATCATTACACGTGCTACAGAAAATACCAAAACCTTCCCAAAAATTGCCTTGCATAGAGATACTATCAAAGTCAATGCACTGAATTCCAATAATCTTACTCGTGTCCCTAAGTATAGTTGTACACATCGAAACAGAAATAACTTAAATACCTGCCACAAATAGTTTTAATTTTTATTTCTGAAAATAAAATACATACTACCAGATATAGAGATCATTAAATTTATTTTGAATGAAAATTTTCAACGTCAAAGAGATGGGTCATTTTGGTGATGTATTTGCTCATTCTTAGAAAATAAATTTGTGACAGCACAACACCGACGGTCCGTCATCGGTGATGATGGCAGCCGGCACCAGATTACGAAGGAAAAACAAAAAAATAAGAGACCAAAGTAGCAAGCAAATTGCAAATAATGAATGAATTCCTGTTTAAATGCATTAGCTACAAATTGCACTGGTTCTGGTGGCGGTACTGGGCAATACTTGTTCGTAATACCAACATATTTAGAAATGTGGACAATTTCGAAGAGCACGAGAGAGAGAAAAATTTAATTGGCACTTAATAAACAAAAACAAATACAAATGTACAGCTATTTTGCTTAGTACGACAAACATTATAAATCATCAATCAGCTTCAGCTTCAGCATCATGCATCCTCTTTTGGTACACAAATTTTAAACATTGCCAGCCGTATCAAGTACAAAATATAACAAGGTAACGAACCTAAATTACAACAATGACCTGTGACAATCTAATTTAGTCGAAATCTGCATCTTGACATGTTTTTTTTTTCGTTCAAATTGAATTTAGATAAAATCTAATTTTAAATTAAGTGATATTGGCAAACAAATGCAAATTTTAATGTTGTCTTAGGTTATGTCCGATCGACTTGAAATAAAACCGAAAATATGTTTCAATAACAAATACAGGGAGAAAGAGAGATGAAAACAGTTTTATTTTGTTTATATTTAGATGTGGGAGATTTCCAATAATGCCGGTTGATTTTCTTTTCTAAATAAAATTACCATTTTTATAGTCACAGTATGACGGCTTTAAAATAAATCTAATGTCAGCAATGTTTTTAGATGTAACGCATCGTCTACAGTTTTCGTGGCATTGAATGAATTCTATTTTATTTTATTTAGAAGATGGTTTACGGGAATAAATTAAATCGGAGAAATTCAGGAAATTAAATGTTTATTATAACATTTTTAAACATATGTACGTTAAGATGTTGGATATAAGACTAACAATGGACATAAAAGACATTGATACAACTATTCTTTTATTGACCATGGTAGACATATAAAGTGCCATGTTTCAACAGCTGATTTGCTGCCTCAAACGTTAATAAAGGATTCTGAAAAGTTCTGTTTACTTTTGTACCCGGAGTACCCGGTTGGAGTAAGCAATCCTATACCCTGGCACGCTAACAAGAAGAATCAGCTTCATTAGCTTCAGCCATGAACTGCCTTAGACGACATTGACATCATCGGAAGAACCCAACGAGCTGTATACATTCGTAAGCATTTAAACCAATCTGCACACAATTTGGGTTGGGACTTGCACATTAGTAAGGATGCAATCAAGATGTGGAAACATTAATTTGAATTAGCACCCGATAAAAACATACAAAAAGAAATAACTTCAAGCTGCTTCTGTAAAGGACCATGTTCCCGGCAATAATCGATTCGGAACTTGTATGGTTAGAATGAGGCATTTCGATTTCTTAACCACTTCTAATAGAACAACACGCGGGGAATTGATGGTATATGAGACAAGACGATTCCGTAGACGCTTCAAGAATGAACTGATATAATGGTACCTACGAACAGAATGTATTTTGTTAAGCTCCGGTGGTGGATCAACTAGCTAGAATGGGCGTACAGAAACCAGCTTAAAAAGACAAGTTAGTAGATCATATGCTGGAAATACGACCCAGGATCCCCAACGGATTGAAGTGCCAGTTGTAATTAGTCCTGTTACTGCGGTTTTGATATCTAAAAACCATTATCTTTGACTTTGACGTATTTATTTTAAGGTTCCAAGTATCGCAATATTGTTTTAATATGTTAGTCTGGAGCTGCAAATCTGGGTTATCGGTTAGAATGATAAGGTCATCTGCATATAAAAGCACCTTGATAAGTACATCTCCAAAAATAATAAGACCTGGAGTTTGATCTTCAATGACATTGATAAAGAGAGAAAAAATCAAGGGACTCAAAATGCAACCCTCTGGAACTCCCGTTTCAGATTTAAATTGATTTGACAATCTCATACCAATTTTTACTACTGAACTTGTGTTTGATATTAGTTGTTTATATGTTCTTATGAACTGTACATCTAAGTAAAAAGTAGTAACCTTCTGTTTATAGTGTCAAAGGCGGCTTTGAAATCTACAAAAAAATGCATTGATTTTTTTTTTATCAATAAAACGTCTAGCAACAATCGTTAAAGTAAAAATTTGGTCTATTGTAGAGATATTTGCTCGAAACCCAGCTTGGAAACAACTTATTTTATTATTCCTTTCAAACCAGGAAACAAGCCTTAAGTACAGTAATTAAGTAAACATTTTCCGCAGAGAGCTGAGAACAGAGATTGCCCTGAAGTTTTCCGGTAGGTTGGGATCTCCCTTTTTAAAAATCACAGAAATGTATGAAGATCGGAAGCTATTTGGAGTTGTCTCATCTATAAACATCTTGTTTATTAAAAGTAAAAGTTTTTCTAGAAATTATGAACTGGCATATTGGAACTCGACCAATATGCCATGTAAACCCGGAGACTTATTATCTAGCATTGAAAATCGGGAATTTAACTCTTCAATATAAGTGAGTGGTTGTGCAAAACTTATGTTCATTTGACAAGAGTCTGTTGTGAAAAGTGTTTTGAAGTAAGTAGCCA
This sequence comes from Eupeodes corollae, assembly GCF_945859685.1. Lineage (NCBI taxonomy): Eukaryota > Metazoa > Arthropoda > Insecta > Diptera > Syrphidae > Eupeodes > Eupeodes corollae. Next base: position 128,197,477 of record NC_079149.1, read on the forward strand.
TTGTATCCACATCAATAGCAGACACCGTTGACTTATTATTTCGGTGAGCTCGAATAAAATAATTGCCCTGATATTATACACTATCGACTCCAGTGTATTTTTAAATATGAGTTGTTATAAGGCGTCAAAAATTGGCAAATTATATCAGTTATTTTTTTTAATCTTCGGAACTTTGAATAAGAATATAAGACAGAATTATTGTTGGAATTATTTTTTTAAAATAAATATGATTGCTGAGACTTGTTTTGACGGACGACGAGTTTCATAATTCATTCGATAATACCAACTTTGCACTACTTTTTGAATGCAATTCACTCGTTTGTGGGCTTAAATTAATGACTTATAATTTGACCACGTCTGAAAATGATGTTGTCACTAAATGAATTGTTAAACCTTACTGAAAAGTAATGTCAACAACAGATTAGTTATCGCAATTTGATGTAACCCTTAGTTATATAAAATGCTTCAAAAACACTTTATCATTCCAATGGGCTTTCAAAGAATTGACATAACCATGATAATTTTTTAAAGTTTGTATAGCAACTTTGCGAAATAAGAAAAGCAATACTTCTAATGAATCCAACATGCAACATGTACATGACGTTCCATCTTATAATAAAGATTGGATATATGTAATTTATAATTTCGTATTTTAAATGGATCAAAGTTTAGGATTGGTATAAACATACCCACATTGGATTTAAAAATACATTTTCAATCTCTTTTAAATGTCGAGAAGTCAACTCTAACTTTTCAGTATTGCGTCAATTACATCAACGATCAAAAAATGGACCAGCCTTTCACAATTACAGAACTAAGAGCATTACTAGTTGAAATGAAGGATGCCAAAACTCCTGGAGAAGATCAAATCCCTCACGAATTTTATAAGTATTGTTCTGACGATTTTGCCAACTGATTGTATCCCTCCATGGTTTGAATCATTTGTTATTCTTCCAGTTTTCAAAAAAAGAAACCAAAATGTGGTTGAAAACTATAGAGTGATTTCACTACTTAATACAATCCGCAAGATATTTGGAAGTATTGTGTGTAAGCGCTAAACCAATTGGGTTGAGGACCATCAAATACTAAGTGAAATTAAAGCTGGCTTTCGTCAAGGATATTCCACTGTGGGTCAAATTTTTACACTTAGTACTATTGTCAATATCAAACGCACTCAGAGTAAAAAAGTTTATGCTTATTTTTATGGACTTTAAATCCGCATTTGACAGTGTCGATAGGGATTTAATGTTTTATAAAGTATCGGTATTGGGTCTACCATTTAAAAGTGGAAAACACTTTTAAAAAAAATGTATACAAATTGCTAAGCCAAATTTTGGGACGGGACCTTGATGTCGGAAAGTTTTTTGACTCCTATGGGATTGAGACAAGGATGTATCTTGAGCACACTACTGTTCTGCCTCTTCCTTGATGATATATTAAGTTATTTAAACGGTGGGATTGATATACGAGGCAGTCTAATCAAAGTCTTGATGTATGCTGTTGACATTGTGATGTTAGCCGACACTCCAATAAAACTTCAGATGATGATTACCAAATCGGAAGAGTACTGCAAAAAAAGGAACTTAACCGTAAATCGTGCAAAATCTCAGATAATGGTATTTAGTAGTGGTAAGGGACTTCGGAGTGGTAATTTTAATTGGAAACTTGATGGGGTTCCTGTAGAAATAGTAGACAACTACAAATATCTTGGCTTGATAATGACGCCACAAAATAGTATGAAGTTTCATTTAGGAGAAAAACTAAAAAGTTCAAAAAATGCTATCAACTCTACTTGATTCAGCTGCATGAACAATAAAAATATTGGTCTACATGCAAAATACCAGATATTTGAGGCTACTGCTCGATCAATTATGTTGGATGCAGCCCAGGTTTGGGGATACCTTAAATATGAGACTGTCGAATAACTGCTTAGATTTTTTCTCAAACGAGTACTACACCTGCCCATGTCAACGACCACTTATATGTTACATATTGAAACTGGACTCCCACCAATATACATCACAACACTGAAACTACATTCCGACAACATCCTTAAAGTGCTTACCATGAATGTATCTCGTCTTCCTAAAAGAGTAGCAACCTGGAAAAAAAATCGTCATGTTTTGAAAAGTGGAAGAAATTGGCTGAGAAGACCGGATGTCCGCTCAATCTAGAAACTTTTAACTTTCATCAAATGAAATCAGAGTTATACAATATTCTGCATGAAATTATGCACAAATCATTTATCGAAGAAGCACAATCTTCAATATACAGAGTATATTATCCCAAGCTCGAGCACGATCTCAGCAAGAAAAGTTATTTCGGAAATAACGAGAGTGTTAATAAAATATCTACCATACCCCACCTCCCAATCCAATGTAGTATGTGTAATCTGAATACTCGTGAAGATATAATGCATTTTGTGGGAATATGTCCATTACTTAAAGAAATACGAAAACTATACCTAGGAAAAGCTATTTTCACAACGGAAGAAGTTATTTATCTTTTGAATGGAAATGATTGATTGATTACGATATCGAAACCAAATTCTAAGAGAAGAATTTTAATTATTATAATTATAGGTAACTTGAGTAACTATTATGTTAAATTATAATTATATTGTCAATCTGACAGACGGCTTTTGCCATGTCATAAAAGATTTATAAACCTTATGTAAATTCTTTTAAATTATTGTATCTAATAAAACCATATTCTAATCTAAAAAAAAATCTTAGAAAAAAGCTTATCTCTTAAAACTACTGCTGATATAGACGATCAACGAATCTCCGAAAATATCATATTTTGCTTCGTTTCATAAATCTGTGTTATACAAAACCCTCCAAAAAGAGAAATGATCTTATTTTCCTTCTTAGATTCATACATTTTTAAGATTGAATAAAAAAATTTAGAATTGATTGCTTTTGAAAAAAGTAATATTGCAAACAAAACACTTATATTTTAAAAGGTGTTTATTTAAAAAAAAAAAAAAAAAAAAAACATAACAATAATACAAATTTTTAAAATTATAAAAGATAAAGTTATCTAGATCACATGAGTGAAAAACTATCTTCAGATAAGATAATAATTACAAATTACCTATTTCATTGAATAACTCTTCCCACGTACATTATTCTCTCTTTCTCTCCCTTTCTTTCTCACTTGTATTTTTATTTGTAATATTATAACCACATCTAATTGAATCATTGACAGTGACTCAATTTCTCCTCGCCCAAGGCAGTCTCAATTTAAAATTTAAACTTGAGCAATTATTTACTAGGCATAAGGTTGGTGCACAGAGTCTAGAGGCAAAAAGTTCAAAAGATACTTCGTTTCGTTTGTCCTTCAGGTGAGATTAGCAATGAAAAATTAATCACCGTGTAACTTTTACGCTGAAGAAGAAGAAGAAGAGTTTCGAATATACTCTACTCGTAGTTGTTAATTTAATTTAACAATTCAATTTGTTTAACAAGTAAAAAAAAAAAACATACCAAGAAGCCAAAGTTAATCGAGAAAGAAAATAATAAGAAAAAAGATTACGTCCTTGTGAAAGTTTCATTTCTAGACTCTCTCAGATAATACCCACACTCCACAATCTCTCGTCGACGTCGTCGTCACAACACTTTTATTTTAATTCAGCGATCAAAGCGATTTTTGTTGCGTACAGCTATACTAGCTGAAAAAACAACAACAAAAATCGCAATTTCTCTATATAAATGAATTGTATAACAAAATGTGAACAGATAGAAATAAAAATAAAATAATAAACCAATCAAACGTATATTTGTGTTAAACAATTCAAAAATAGATTTTTCCTGTAGAACAGCAGCAGTAGCACCAGAAGTTTTCTCTTTGTTTATTTATTTTGCTCTAATAGTTAGTATTTGACTTTATACCGAGTACGCGTTTAACATACGTGGGGTGGGGGCTATTTTTATAAAACAAAAAATAGATACAAGGGGGAAATAATAAAAATCCCAGTCAAATGTTGTTTTTTTTTTTATTTAGGAAGACAAATTTTGTAAAAAAAAAAAGAAAGAAAAAGTAATTTCTTTGATTTATATAACATACTATTGATGCATAGACAGACTTTGGAAACTGCTGTTTTTGGAATAAGATGGGTTTTAGGTTCTTATGAGGTCATAAACAAATTTGGCAAAACGCAAGCACGCAGTGCAATGACGTGCCAAGTTGTGTTGGCATAATGTTATGGACACGCAAATGCGTGGAGCGTGGAACTTACGAGTGTGGGCATAATCAATGTCAAGGGGCGAATGAGAAAGGAAAGGGTTTTCTCTAGTCATAATTTATTTAATTTTTTTGTGTTTACTCTTTCCAACTTTCAGCTCTTTTTTTGTATACCCATATAAATCATATAAAAAGACTTTTTATAAAAAAAAAAGAAATCTTAAGCAAATTTTTCATCAAGTGGAAGTTTATTTGGTAAAAAAAAAATTCAACTTTCAATTAGAAATTAGGTATTTTTAAAGAAAAAATCAACAAAATACAAATGATTCTTTGTGAGTCTTCATTCGGAAAAATATAATTTGAAATTTCATGCTTATTGGCAATTGTTTAAAGATCTTTTGCCATTAATCTTGCCCATCCCATCCAAAGAAGAACACATAAATCTAAAAGTTTATATGGAAAGCGTTCGTGTCAGTGGAAGATTTTTCTTAATTTTGACATTAATTTCATTTGTTGTTTCTTTTTTGTTTAAACAAAAAATTATATTATGGGTTTATCCACCCACTATTCTATTCTTGCACTTACTGCAGAGAGAGATTGATCTATGATGACAAAAGCAAGTCCATATTTTGTCCACTTTTGACAATAAAAGTATTCCACCCGATGATGGAGAAACATCTCCGAAACGCGTCGTGTATATTTAGAATATAATTAAACTTAAGTTGTAACATTAAAATGTAAATAATAAATAAAAACTAAAAAACTCATATTTATTTCTTTATTCTCATAAATCTAAAATACAAGTTGGAGACAAGTAAACCTAATCATGTATGTAAATAAAGTAAGTTGTATTTAAAAATAGGGTGTTTTTAACTTTATGAAGTTTAGTTACTTAGTGAGAAGTTTTGATGGTTGTTGTCTAGTGTTGAAAATTTCAAACTATAAGGTTTGGCAATCTATCATAAAACCTTTAAGAGCTAGAACAACACGTTCAAATTGTGAAAATTTACCTTTCAAAAATTAATCTTTTCGCGAAGCTCAAATTTCGTCTATTTTACCATGTTTTACACTTATCGACCGCACATACAGAACACATCGCGGACACAAGGGGTAACTCATTAACCCCTGATGAAAAACCCAATTGAACATGATTTGTGGATATTTTAAGACTTTTAGCTGATTTTAGTTGTTTAATTTAAAGTCGATTAAACAAAGCTTATTTGTATTGAAGAATGGTTACGGCCAAACTGGTGTAACTAATAACTCTGGGATAAGGAAACTAAGCGCAGTCACTTCTAAAACTTGCCTGCCACATTCAGGTGTCATTTGTTGTATTAATTTGAAAGGTTCAAGACCTCTTATTACACTTTTTAAAACCTTGGGTAAGGAATCAACCCGTGCGGATGTTAAGGGTTAACGATTTCTGTTTAAATGGATTAGTCAAAAAGTTAAGTCATTGATTAATGCCGAGGTACTAACACACATTATAACATAAGTCTTATACAAGCTTGGTCAAAATTTGATCAAGAAAAATTTCTTAGAAAAAAAGTTATTGACATTTTTTTTTTAAATTAGAGGCGTTTGATGTTATATTTAAACAAAAGTTTTTTTAGAAAATCTTTTAGGACATGGTTAATACTTCATATCGGCGTTTCGACAATTCTGCTTGTAAAGTTCTGTTCACTTGATTAGACCACATATTTTTTTTGTACATAAAGGGGATTTCTCATTTTATAAGGGACATCCGGCCCGGAGTGTACACCAATGAATTTGGTATCAAAGGTTGTTCTAAGCCGGATATATCTGCAAAAATATTTTGTCGATAACTCATGGGAGATCCGAGATATTTGAGATTGAAGTTCGAAATGTGCAACCATTAAAAATCAGCACTATTTCGACATAAATGCTAATATCTTTGGATATAAAAAAGCTAGGAAAAAGTAAAAAGGTATTAAAATAAAGGTGTCAAAAATATACTTCAAATGAAACTAAAATTACATTTCTTTGATTTATATATTTTGAGTTACTTTTAATCAAACCTTTGAATAACAGCATTTTTTAGGCAAACCTTTGTACAATAATACCTTTTAAAATTCAATGATGATATTAATTTTTTTTGGCACCAATAAGTAGCTTAGTTCACAACCTTTATTTTCATATATTATTTTTTAGGGTTTCTTCAACAATTTATTCATTTTGGCAATAATAATTAAAAAATATGCCCCCAAAATACAAACAAAAATCTTATAACTAACACTATAATGTTAGAAGAGTAGCATGTGAGCGGTATAAGCTTAACATACAGGAAAGAGTTAACCTCTCACGCTATTAAATATCTGTCAATAAGTTTTTTTCCGTTATATTTTTTGGTTTGATGCAGTTGATATTTGGTTTTTTGATATGATTTCTTCTTAAAATATGTTTTTTGACAAAAATGGATTACGATTCAACTTTTAATGAAAATCCAAGTAACGTAAATAGTTCCCAAGTGCAAAGAAACGAACCTTCAGGTGTGGGAAATCGAAGACAGGTATGCGTTAATTCCCAAAGGTCAATTTTACGTTTTAGATCGCATATGCTTTCATCAAATAATGAGGGACAAGTTGGAATAAGGAACATCGTAATTGAATGGGTAGCTCCTCTTCAGGTAAAATTAATAAAAATAGAAGACTCGTTATTTTGTGAAATAGCTTTTATTTCCATGCATTTTCTTAAAGGTGCATGATTCAGATCGAATTTGCCATAGATGTTGGGTGCGCGCTGACAGAATTTCAGGTCATGCTCCAATGATTGTAAATGCAGCGCAACCCAAGTGCATATTTTTGAATTATTATTGGCAAAATGAATAAATTGTTGAAGAAACCCTAAAAAAATTATATATGAAAATAAAGGTTGTGAACTAAGCTACTTATTGGTGCCAAAAAAAATTAATATCATCATTGAATTTTAAAAGATATTATTGTACAAAGGTTTGCCTAAAAAATGCTGTTATTCAAAGGTTTGATTAAAAGTAACTCAAAATATATAAATCAAAGAAATGTAATTTTAGTTTCATTTGAAGTATATTTTTGACACCTTTATTTTAATACCTTTTTACTTTTTCCTAGCTTTTTTATATCCAAAGATATTAGCATTTATGTCGAAATAGTGCTGATTTTTAATGGTTGCACATTTCGAACTTCAATCTCAAATATCTCGGATCTCCCATGAGTTATCGACAAAATATTTTTGCAGATATATCCGGCTTAGAACAACCTTTAATTTGATACCAATTTCATTGGTGTACACTCCGGGCCGAAAATGAGCATACCCCTTTGATTTTTTATAGGTGTGTGCAAGAATTATCAAGCAATTACATTTTTTAGAAAGCTTATTAAGTTCTTAACAACAAAAAAAATGGTAGGTGAGTGGAAGATAACGGATATTTTTTCTCTTTTTTGTATATGCTGTAAGAAAAAGTGAAGTTTTTTTTTGTTCACTTGATTAGACGCACACTTTAAATTATTTATTTGGTCGCGATCTAGTACGTAGATTTGAGTGCGCTTCAAAGTTTAAGCATTTAAGAGCATTTAATATTTTTTTTAATCAAAAATGGGGAAAAACCGCGGAATAAAAAGGAAAAACTGCCGCGTTCCATTCCGAAGGGTTTGCCAAGTATTGCAAAAAAAAAATAGGCCGAAGTGACCATGTTATAAGGGATTACATAAAAAACAGTGCTTCATATTGAAGGAATTACAAGGGAAAAAACCGCTTTTACTCCTCAGGACAAAAGAAAACTTATAAGAATTGCGTCAAATTCAGCTGCCTCCACCAGCAAAATAAAGGAAAAAGCGGGGATAACTGCAAGCATATCCATTGTTCGGCGAGCTATTTTGATCGCAGACCATGACATTAAAAAAAAACTTTAAAAAAAACCTCCACTAAACGCCGTAAGAAAAGAACAGGTTGGAATTCGCACGCCTTCACATGACGTGTGATACCGAGCCTGGAAGGGTGCTGAATTGGCGAAATGTCGTTTTTTCAGATGAAAACAAATTTAATTTGGATGGCCCTGATGGGTATAACTACTATTTCCATGATGTAAGAAAAGAGGAAAAGTTTCTGACACGTCACCATTCGAGGCAAGGAGGAGTAATGGTTTGGGGAACCATTTCGTACTATGGGGCGTTCGATTTGGTGTTCGTTGCAAACAAAATGACGGGACTTTCTCTTTTGGAATCAGCCTTCTCCGCTATGAAAGAACTGTTTGGACCTATACCTTGGATTTTTCAACAAGATAATGTGCCAATCCACAACGCTCGTATTGTCAAAACCTTTCTGGCCGCCGAAAATGTGGAATTGTTGTCATGGTCACCTTATTCCCCTGACCTCAATATATTTGAAAATGTTTGGGGATGGCTCACGCGTCAAATTTACGAAGGAGGTAGGCAGTATGAAACCTGTGGTGAACTAATTGTCGCCAACAAAGAAGCCTGGAAGAAGATTTCCTTAAAGTATTTAGAAAAATTCTACGATTCACTAAAAATTTTTTTTGATGTGATTTTAACACATGGTGGTTCTACAAAGTACTGAAAATATAAAAGAAACATAAAAAAAAATGAGAAAAAAGTAAATCAAAAAGTATGTGTTTCATTTTTACTACCATTTTACAGGCGCGTCCACTCAAATGAACAAAAAAAAACTTCACTTTTTCTTACGGCATATACAAAAAAGAGAAAAAAATATCCGTTATCTTCCACTCACCTACCATTTTTTGGTGTTTTTTGTTGAGAACTTAATAAGCTTTCTAAAAAATGCAATTGCTTGATAATTCTTGCAAAAAAATCAAATTTATGTTAAAAGAAATGTGTGCGTCTAATCAAGTGAACAGACCTTTATAAATAATGCAAGAGAATTATCCGGATCGAATTGTGAGCAAGAAAAGCAATCTGATGGTTACTGCATAGTTTATCTCTTCTTGAGGAAATATATATTACTAATTTCATCCCTCTTATACCCTTTAGCTCGATATAGTTAACGTTTCAGGCAATACACTTTGGGTTAGTTCTACTTCTAAAACTCCTTCGAGCCTATTTTTTCAAAATGACTGTTTGTTTCTTTGAACTGAATAGACTTAATAAATGAGACATAAAACGTTTCTTTAATTCTGACAGCACAGTTTCTATTTGCTCAGAAATTAAGTTGGGGTATTCCCTTTCAAAATATGGTAGAAGATTTTGAAAATCATTACCATTAGTAATAAGTTCACCACACAACACCGAATAAGGAATTTCGATTGAATACATTATAATTGCCCATGTTCTGCATTTCACTTATTGTGAATAAACTGTGCGAAATTGAAATTGGATGTTCCACAATTCGTTATTGTGAATTGGATTTTCAAACATGCAAATGGATGTTCTGTAATTCGGTTTGTTCCGTTTTTTGGACGCATTCAAATTACATTTTTTAATTCTGTGAATTGATCTTTGATAGCTTCGTTCTGCTAGGAATCGGAGGGTTGCAGCAAGTTTTTGAATTGATAGAATCGATGAAGGTATTATAAAAGGTTCTATTTCCCTTAGAACATATAAAGAGAGTCTTTGTTTAGTCTAAAATTGCCATGAAAACTTAAAAAAGGAAATCAAGAATTTACTTTATACAGGTAAGACCAATATATTTGATTAATTTCGTCTTCTTATATTGTCATTTGAGTTCTGCTTCCTGTTTTCACTTAAAATTGCAAATAATATTGAATCCATCTTCACAACAGCAAACATTTTACTTCAGAAACAATATAAAAATGGAGGATCCTTCAGTTCTGACAGTTCGAAGCAATTTCGAAGCAATTTCGAAGTTTTCGAAATCGATCGAATTGAAGAACATGTAATTTCATTGCACGTAAAATTGAAAAGTGATTTTAATTCACTTTCGATCGAAATTCGGAATGTATTGAATTCATCATATATGTTCGTTATTATATTTCACTTCACTTTAACTTCTTGGTTGATTAAAGAATAAACATTTTTTTTAAACACCTTGCACAAATGCTCAAGAACTCAATACTGACTTTTTTTAACATAATCTTTTATGTATATAGATTTAAGTAAGAGATTTTATTCTAATAAGCCAATTAAAAAATTAAGCAATACACAACAAAAACAAAGCAATAAAGCAATATTTCTACCTGTCCTACTTTTAGCGAACAATAAAGGACTATCCCTAATCCTTTCCTTAATTTTGTATTAAGCTCTATCATATAATTCAAAATATTATAAAACTATATTATTTTTCGTGTGTTGTTTTCAAGAAAATTGAGTTCAAAGTTGAAACATTTTTCGAGGCAGAAATAAATGGTTTCGCAAAAATCAAAATCCTCAGACCTGGGTCAATGTATTAATTTTGTGTTATTTTTAAAATAAAGTTTGACATTTAAAATATTAAAATAATGGGCTTAACCAGTTTATTCTCACAATTAATACGCAAGAAACCAAACTTTTTTTTAAACACCACCGTCAAAAAGGAGTTTTTTTTAAATCTGATTCAGTGAAAACCGCATTTTTTCGTAGTACTAAAGCTTCAGGCTACTTATAGAAGGTATCTTTTATAAATAAACGATATTTTGTTTTTTCTTTTAGATAATCTAAAGTAGACCAATAAAATTATTTAAGAAGCTAGAGAATTTATTTAAAGGAATTTCGGAAAAAAACATCTCAAAATTTGTTGAAAATACGGTTTGCTATTTGATTAAAATTTTCAAATTTTTGTTTTTATTGTGTTGGTATACATGCCCCTAAAGTATGATGCATTTTACAGCTATATTCACTGTTTACTTTGTCTGTGGGAGTGGCTAAGGTTCGACGTGTTTTTATAAGCTCGGCGATTTTTACTTGTTTAAAAAAATGGAAGAATTGAAGAGTCAAAGAATTTGTATTAAATTTTGCGTTTTAAATAAAATAAATTGTAACAAAGTGTGTGAAGTGTGTTACAAAAGCCTATGGTGAGTCTGCTATGAAAAAAACAAGTGTTTACGACTGGTATAAGCGATTCCAAGATGGCCGCGAAACACGTTAAAGATTACGAACGCTCCGTTCGACCCAGCACGTCAATAATCGATGAAAATGTGAAAAAAGTAAAAAAAAAAAAAATGGTTATGAATGATCGCCGAATCACAATTAGAGAAGTTTCTGATAAAGTTGGCATATCAATTGGCTAATCTCATAACATTTTTTCAAATGTTTTGGGCATGAGACGAGTGGCAGCAAAATTAATTCCAAAACTGCTGAATTTTGATCAAAAAACAATCGCATGAGCATCGCTTAGTAGCTGTTAAATGACGTCAACCACGATCCAAGTTTGCTTGAAAGGGTCATAACTGGTGATGAAACATGGATGTACGGCTATGATGTCGAAACCAAAGCACAATCGTGCACCTGGAAGTCACCAAGGGCGAAGAAAGCACGTCAAGTTCGATCGAATGTGAAGGTTTTGATTACTGTTTTCTTCGATTATAATGGTACATCAAGAGTACAAGGTCGTACAGTAAGTTAATAAGGAGTATTACCCTCAAGTGATGCGACGTTTGCGTGAAGCAATCAGAAAAACACGCTCGGATTTATGGAAAAGCAATTCATGGCCTTTGCACGACGATACCGCACCTGCTTACTCATTGTTGCTTGTTCTTAATTTTCTGGCCAAAAACAATACCGTAGTCATGCCCCAACCTCCATATTTACCAGATATGGCTCCATGTGACTTTTTCCTTTTTCAAAAGTTGAAGAGGCCCATGAAAGGACGGTGTTTTTCCTCGATTGAAGAGATAAAGGTCGAATCGTTGATAATGCTAAAGGGCATATCGAAACCTGAATTCCAAGAGCGCTTCGAAGATTTGAAAAAACGCTTGCATAAGTGTATTATATCTGGGGGATTACTTTGAAGGGGACCACATCGATGTAAACGAATAAGTAAATATTTTTTTGAAAAAACGAAAATTCCGAGTACTTTTTGAACAGATCTCGTATATATGTTAAAAAATACTTTTAAATCATATGCTCGGGTTATCTAAGAGTACTTAAACATAAAGATTATAAGGATGAATAAAGAGACTTTTTTCCGCTTGTACACCACTGTGCGCCGCCGGCCTTGTCACAAATTAATGTTACAATAACAAAAAATTCACACCAACAATATGATTTTTTTTATTAATATTTAAACCTTTCAAGCTCACGATGTACATATTATCCAAACCTGGATAAGAACACAAGTCAATGATAAATCTTTTTTTATAAATTTGCATCCATTTGAGTTTAAACTAAACTTGTTTTATAAAAACTTGAACATTAACTGACATACAAAAAGCAATTAAAAAAAAGACACACTTGCATGCTCTGTACTTATATATAAATGGCATGATATGATGAATATCTCATAAAAAAGTTTAATGAACAAACTTGAATGGGTATAAAATAGGTTAGGTAAAATAAATTGGTTTGGGTGGTGATAACATTGGCAAAAATTGAAGGAGAATCTTGACTTTTTCTAAAGTAATACTTTAAACTTAAATAAATTTAAGATTTTAGGATCACAACACATCATTTATATTTTCTAAAGCCTTTGTTATGGTAAAAAGAACCAAACATCATGAGACTTATAGATACACCGGATAGTGGTGGTGGCTTGTTTTCAGTTTTTATTTTTGTATTTTTATATTTTTAGAAGGTACACATATGAAAGTTCTCAATTCAAGCGACAAAAGATAAATAGGGAATATAACCCCTTGTATTTTTATGGTTTATCAAGTAAAACAAACTTTTTTTAATCTTTATTTAACACCATCATGAATTTTGTTGACTCAAGCGTGCATTGGGGAAAAAAGTAAATTTTGACATTATCATCACCCTCGGGTTTTGAAAATATTAAAACATTAATATTCAATGTTAAGGAAAGAAATACGTGTTTGTAATAATAATAATAACAAATTGTAGGTAACTGACAATTTAAAGACCTCAAGGAGTTGTATTTTCTTAGTCGTTTAATACTAGGGTTTTCGATATTTCACACAAGGAAGTACTAATCTCAATATTATTCAATTAACTTTTGTTCATTTGCGATAAATACAATCAATTATAGATTGTTATTATTTATCACGTTACTTATAACCTTGAACTTCAAAAATGAAAGAAATGACAAGTTAATTTGTAAAATAGACGAAAGTGTCAATCATTTGATTTTATATAAACGTACATACGTACGAAGTTAAAAAATGAATAACTCATGACAATGACCTGAAAATCAATAACTTCAGTCTGGAGAAACTGGTTAGAGACACAAATACTCTTTCCAAACATTTAAATCAGAAAAAAAGAACAACACAAATTTGAAGAAAAGCAGTGAAACTGCGGTAGAATTATTGATTTTTGTTTTCTTCGTTGAACTGAGGTCATTTGTGGTTAATTAAAATTAACACACATAAAATGAATAAGAAAACAACAACGTAGTTTTTTATGACGATTTAATATTCGAAAAAAACGTTTTATGATGAAATTCCTATAAACTATAAAAAAAAAAACGAAGCCGGAATGGGTTTATTTTAAGAAGGTTTCCACATTCTGTCGCTCTCACTAGCTTTTTATCACACGTTCATTTGCCAATAAAAAAAAATAATCTCAAGGAATGTAATTTTGTTCACACTTGGATGATCATAGAGTCGTCGGTCGTTGAAAAGGGAAACCCCACTAACAAAAAGAAATTGAATGCATTTTTTAATCAAAGAGTACGTATTGTAAAGTATTGAAAAACGAACTCTACCATTAAACCTGTGTGCTTTTTGGTTAAGTACAAGTCATACTAAGAAATTTCCTTTGAAAATTTTAAGTACCAGAACCGATTTTCGTACCTTTGTGTATTTCAATTCCTTTTTTACTTTGATTCTTTTCAATTCCTTATGTACTTGAACTTTCCTTTGTATAGAATCATTAATTTCTTGGTTTCAAGAGACCTTGTTCACGCGAATCATCCAAAGAATCTAGACGCATTAAAAACTAACATTAATCAAGATATCTTCCTAAAGCAACCATGTGAATGATATTATTTTTCATACTTCATAGCAAAGTCCATCTTTTAAATAAAATCCTTATCAAAAATGTATCACTTTGTTTTATCAAAACCGAAAAACCAAGTGCCTCTCAAAATAGTGAAAATAAAAAACCAGGAAAAACACAAAATGATTTTAATTTATTTAGTTATTGGTCTTAGAGACGTAAGGTTGATGATCTTATCAAAAACAGAAGTCGAGAAGAACTGTCGTTGGCCACCCAAATTAAATTAAGGAGCGAGGGTAAAAAAGATTCGGCTTCAATTGTGAGACGATTGTCTGCTGCTTCTCCTCAAAGAGGTACACATTTTAAAAAAGCACATGAGTCTTCCTTTCAGGAGCCGGCAAAATTATCTGAAAATCAGGCACTTGCCCTTGTAGCTTATGCAGCTCTTTCAACAGTCAACACACAAGTATAAAATTTTGCGTCAGCAAGCCGAAGCACAACAATTCAAATTCTATCCAGCTTACAATAAAGTTCAGGATGCCAAAAAATTATGTTATCCCTCTGGTATTGTTATAACAGAACTAGCAGCCGAAATAAACTTCCAATCCCTTCTCGACCACACTATCATTAGTCTTTGTGAAGGTCAAAAGGAAGTTTTTAAAGCTTTGAACTTAGCGCAAAATTTAGCAATAAAAACTATCATTAAGTGGGGATGTGATGAAGCTGAACAATCAAGGTATCGACAAACATTTTCTGAAGAGCAAAACACGGATGAAAGCTTATTCAGCATATCAATGGTTCCAATACAAATTTTCTGTGGCGATTACGATCTAAAAAATATATACTATAATACTTGGCAAAACCCTTCACCATCTTCGACTAGACATTGTCGTCCTATTAAATTTATATTTGCTAAGGAATCAGCTGATGTAATAACTAGGGAAGAAACGCTAATTGAAAACCAAATTGCAGATCTCTCTCCAACAAAAGTGACAATTTTTAATACAGAAGTATCTGTTGAATGCATGATATTATGAATAATTCACGGAAAAGTCTGTAACGCTGTTTCATCTTGTGCTTCAGCACAAAGATGCTATTTGTGTGAAGCAGGCCCAGTAAAATGAATAATCCCTTATGCATAGCAGAAAAGCCCTTGAATACCAACTTTCTTTCTTTTGAACTATCCACACTTCACTCGTGGATACGATTTTTCGAAAGTTTGCTAGACATTTCTTACAGATTACAAATTTAAAAATGGTAAGTGCGTGGCCTAGAGAGCATGCAAACATTTTTAGAAAAAAAGAAACTTGTTCAGTACAGGTTAAGAAGAGAGTTGGGCCTACTAATAGATATGCCAAAACAGCAAACCGGCAACACGACTGATGGCAGCACTGCTCGTAAATTTAGGAATAGTGAAATATCTTCCGAGATAATTGGTGTCAGTTTAGAGCTTATCAAGCGGTTTCATCTTATACTACAGAGCCTGAACTGTGGCTTCAAAATAAACGTTGAAAAGTTCTATGAAAACTCCAAAAAACACGTGAACTATATCTTGCAGAATATTCTTGGTATTCAATGCCTGTTAGCGTCCAAAAAGTACTTTTCCATGGGAAAGATATACTAGCATCATCTATTGTTCCGATTGGCCAGTTCTCTGAAGAGCTACAGAGGCGCGTAACAAACACAACAGGAAATACAGAAAATCATTTACCGGGAAAACATGACGGATTGACACCAATACTGATTTACTGCATAGGCTCCTTTTTACCCCTTATAAATTCAAAAGCATCAAGACTACAATTCCCGGTATTGGTGATTAAAATTTTACAAAGGAGTTATGATGGTACTTAAAAATTCTAAGTTCTAAGAGATTTATATTTAAATTGAATCATTCACTTTACATGTATGCCAATCTAATTTTAATAGTTTCTTGAAATCGAATGATTTTGAAACTCTATTACCAATGTGTGTTTCGAATTTCAATTGATTCTAAATATTTTCCAAATCATTCGAGTGATTTATCAAAACCGACAAATTAATTACTTGTCCCTTTAATCCCTTTTTAAGTAGAAAAGTGAAATAAAATTAAAAAAAATAATAGAAAGGCATCAAGACCCAAATTCCCGGTATTGATGCTTAAAATTTTACAAAGAAGTTATGCTGGTCAAAGCAACAAGAAATGTGCACTTGAATTGAACGACATAATTTTCAAGTCTGCCGATCTGGTTCAAATAGTTTCTTGAAATGGAAGTTGTGAAGGAGACGCTAAAGGGGAGTATACCTTCATTAGAGGAACTAGTTGTTCTGTCATTGACTATTGCTTCATATCTGGAAAATGGAATGATGTCATAAGTAATTATGAAGTAGGAGTCGAAACGTTTTCAGATCATATGCCGCTTGAAATAGCACTTTCGTGTACAACATCACAATCTCCAGTCAATACAAGACAGCTTAACCTTGTTCCAAAACTGATTTGGAATGATAGGAACCGAAAGAGACGCTTGGAAATTTGGATATTCGTGCTGATATAAACACCCTTCTAGAAACGATTAAGAAAGCAAACCCGAAAAACAATCCGCAAAAAAATAAAGCATTAATTAAACAAAAATGGTTTGATGTTGAATGCATGGAAGCAAGGAAATAGTCGTTTAATTACCTCAATCTTTTAAGAACCCACAACCTACAGATTTTTAGAAAATTATATACGGATGCGAATAGGAACTTTAAACGATTATGTTACGCCAAGAGAGTTTCCTTTGAAAATTTAAATATTGCTGTTATAAATAACACCCGCTCATCTTCAGAGTTTTGGAAAGCTGTTAAGCATCTTAATGGAAAAATAAATACTATAGCTCTGGGTTTGCAGGCATCTGATCTTAGAGACTACTTCATCAGCCTTCTCAATCGCTCAGCAAATGGTCCTTTGGTGCAATATGCAGCTCCCTCGATCCTCGATGAGTACTTAGATGCACCTTTTTCGATCCAAGAAGTAATAGAAGTTGTTGCAAATGCAAAATTAAACAAAGCCCCAGGGGATGACCGGATCCCCTTTGAATTCTTCAAACTACAGAGGGACTTCTTTCTTAACACCTGCGCTTAGCTATTTGCTGGACTTATTCACAACAGACTATCGAAGTGGGTGGAGGACAAGAACATTCTTTCGGAATTCCAGGCTGGTTTCAGGAAAAGTTATTCAACCATAGACCATATTTTCTCACTGCTGAACATTGCTGATCTTTATAAAAGGAAGCAGAAGAAATTATACGCTTTCTTTATAGACTTCCGTGCAGCTTTTGACTCTGTCGACCGTCAAGCTCTCTTTTACAAGCTCTCTGTATCAGGTGTGTCAAGTAAAGTTATAAACGTGCTAAGAGCGTTTGGGATGGAGAGTCTATATCCGAGGAGTTTGCAACAATAACTGGTCTTAAGCAAGGCTGTATTCTTAGCGCGCTCCTATTTATAATTTTCATAAATGATATTACTGATGAAGTGAGAGGTGGAATCACTGTAGAAGGATTGACTGTTCCAGCCCTTATGTATGCAGATGACATCGTGCTATTCTCCGAAACAGTAGATGGCATGCAGCTGATGATAAACAGGCTTGCGATATATTGCAATCGATGGAATCTGGAAGTTAATTTGCAAAAATCGAAGATGATGATTTTCAGAGGTGGGGGTGGCAGATATTCAAGAAATGAGAAGTGGAAATATAATGGACAGACAATCGACATTGTGCGTGAGTACAAATACCTAGGAGTTTTGGTAACCTCAACCCTGAATATGAGACAACATCTGGAAGGAAAATTGGCGGAGGCCAAGCGCAATCTCTTCGTTATGGGGAAGGTGCTTCAGAAACAGGTATGTTGAGCACAGTGCTAAGCAAAAGTTGTTTCGCTCTACAGCCCTGTCAATCCTGCTCTACGGAACGCAAGTTTGGGGATATTCCGCCTCTGAATCTGTGGAAAATTTCTAAGATATTTTGTGAAAAGAATACTTTGTATACCAAAAACTACCCCAAACTACATTGTTTACATAGAAACAGGTACACCACCTTTGATTATGGACACCCTCGCAATACACTTCAACTATATTGTAAAGGTATTTGAAATGGATGGTAATCGGATACCAAAAAAAGTTCTAAGAGCAGCTATCCAAGGAAAAGGATCAATGTTCGAAGAATGGACTAACCTCGCCGAAACATGTGGTACAACCATGAACATATCCTCAAGGGAACAACCGTCAATGCTAAGGAGAAAGTTCAATGAGATCCTCGAAAAGTTTGGAAGCATCTTGTTTGCTAGATGCTACTATAATCGTCTTAACTATAACCTTCAACAGAACTCGTACCTTCTAAATAAGAACTCATTAAATAAAATAAATATTATTTTCAAAGCAAGAGGAGAATTGCTCAGTCTCAACTTTGTACCCCACCGATCAGATCTGCCTTTACTGTGTAGTCTATGTAACTTGAAAGCACGTGAAGATACATTTCATTTTATTGCAATATGTCCTGTTCTGATTGAAATTCGGTTTTGATACTTCAACAAACGCAACTTGGAAGAAGGAGAAATGCTCAGCATTCTCAACGGCGACCAGGGATGGGATGGACTTTACAACTATGTTATCACAGCACTGCGTTATAGAAAAGCTATTATTGAAGAAGATTTTTAATTATATAAAATAGTAAACAAAACAAATTTTAACAATTTCTGAATTTTTTCAATGAATTCATATTATAATATTTCACTCTGGTATACGGCAAAATAGGCCATAACAATTAGGCTTTAGAAGTTAATATTATGTAATGTTATTATTCTAAGAAATAAAGAAGTCAATTTAACTAAACTAGTTTCTTGAAATCGATAGAAACGAGTACAATTGTGTCCGATTGATTTTAAAAACTTCTCAAAATCATTCAATTCTAATCAATAGATGCTATTCGAGTTTTAAAAATTACGTTAAATTTTTCCAATAATTTCGAAATATGTTTCGTTTTCGAATGAAATGAGAAATGCAGAATAAAGCTCCATGCAACATTGTTAAAATTGTATTTAAAAGTTGTAAAACGTTTGTTTTCAATTTAAAGTCATTGAAAACTGAATTTTTTGGTTAGTGAGATTTACTTCCGAATCGACAATGTTTTTGAAAATCGTTTTCCCAACAAAAAGTTAGTACGCAATTTGTCTTTACTCATCAAAGACTAGCTCAATTTATTCAAGTTATCAATCTAATCTTATGTTAATCAATGTTAATTAAAAACAAAAGATTTGTATGTCTATACGTCTATATCTCAGTCAAATGCTAATTTAAATTATTATTATTATCATCAACAGCTTGGTGATAGAAGTTACCAAAACGAAACTCATTTTAAGATACCTTATAATTCAAACATGAATTTAATTTTTATATGAACTTGTTTTGTTATGGTAATACTACTAAAGTTGACAGAATTAAATTTGTAATATTAACTATTTTGAAATGAATGCATATAATAAAATTCAGAATGAGAAAAATAGATTTGAAGAAGCCATACATGATTCTTATACTTAAAGTGTCAATCCACCTTGGTGAAACCATACGAAAAGAGGTGGATAGGATAGGGTACTCGTATGTAACGTATCTCTATAGCAACGAACTTTTGAAGAGAATAAAAAGAAGGTTAAAACATAGAAGGGTTATTGTACAATCACGTTCATGTCGAATGACAATACAAAAAAGTCAACAAATTTAATTTTCCCTGTTCTTGCTGTTTGACAAAAACTATTTGCATATGTTGCAATTGCAAACGGCTCTATAAATAAAAAATATTTAAAAATAGAAGACCAAAGAGAACAATTTACCTGTCAAAAATAAATTGTGCATGTCTTCGATGAATAATAAAAACCCGATGTGCTATTGAACCGACATTTTTTAGGTTTGTCACAGTTGTGCATAATGCCGGTTGGTTAAAGCAATAATATCTATACGTTAGGGAGTCCTTATCGTACATTAAAAAAAAAGAACATCCCATAAAATAAAAAATGGATGCGCTATAAAAATTGTATTGATTAAACAAATTGCTTCCGAAGCCATTGACCTATGCACCGTGTGCAATTTGTTAACCTTTAAATAATAATTTCTAAATATATTCGAGATTTGAAATGTTTATTCATGTAATTCGTGTTTTTAAATGCATAACTTTTTCAGCTTCAAAAACTAGTTGCATATTTTTCTGTTGACATAATACAAAACGGAGAACCGATCTCTTGAAGGTATTTGAGGACTTTTACCTAGGCACTGCTATAAACTATGATAGTCAAACCAACGCTAAACTCAAACGAAGAATAACTTTTGCAAATCGCTGCTTCTTTGTACTTAGAAGTCAATTGCGTTTAAAGTCCTCTCTCGAGCATCTTAAATCACCATCTATAAAACACTCATCATCCCTGTCAAAGAAAGATGTGAGCCTTTTAGGATGCTTCGAAGAAAAAATTATTCGGGTAATTTTTGGTTTCGTTATTAAAGGATGGAGAGTGGAGTAGGAGATACAAGAACGAACTGTACAGGCTGCACAGCGACACTGACCTAGTTAGCAGAATTAAAGTCCAACGACTTAGATGGCTGGGTCATGCAGAGCGGATAGACATCAACGCTCCAGCCCGGAAGGTCTTTGAAACAAACCCCGAGGAACGGCGCAGTAGAGAAAGATCCAGGTGGCACACGCAGGTGGGAGAAGACCTCATTCAACGTTGGCGTGCGAACCTGGAGACAGCTAGCTAGCGACCGAGCTGGATGGAGACGCTAAGGCCCAAGTCGGCTCCAGACTGTAGCTTTTCGGATCATCACTTAGCTCATGGAGTTGAAGTTCGATTTGATGCAATTTAAGCACTTCATTAAATATAAAGCTCTTTATTTGGGATGCCAAGCCGTTTTAAGTATTGCAAACCATTTATTTTTTTTTTGTTGCAAAGTTATATTTTATTTGACAACAATCTGAAGCATCAACTCTTCAGCGTTGACCAAAACCTATGCCCCTATACATATATGTAAGTAATTTTTCAATGATCCGAAAAATTTGGGCCCAGAGAAACGGTTTAATGACCTGTTTTGAATATTTTTGTTTTTGACGATATTGAAAATTAGGCAAATCCAAAAATAGGACACATGTGATTCATATTAAGGCTATGTTTCCCAACGAACTTCTGTAGCGCCAACATATATTTTTCTTTAAACGAGCTCACCACACCAAATGTCTTAAATTTTAATTTTTTTGCTTTCTTGGAAATGAACTCTTGGTTAAGCTTTCAACATACAATTTTTTCTGGCAATCTACAAGAAGCTATAAAAACAAAAAAATTAAATAAATTTTGCGCAGTGAGTCAATGTCATTGCCTTGTACATTATTTTTACACTCATTTTCGAATGTAGAACCCAAACCATGTACACAAGCCCGATTTGTTATTGTTTTCAAACACAACTCAATCTTAAGAAGATAAATGGAAGTATCTTTGTTTATTTAAAAAGTTAAGTAGTTATTTTTATGACAAGTCACATTTCGAAAAATGAGATAAGCATCAAAAACACAACTGCACAACATTTTGTTTTTTGTTCTTGAATGAAATTGAGAAATGAACATAATGTAATGAATACATATCTTTACATATGCATGTTCCTTTTTTTCCTCCCTCAAAATAAAACAAAAAGCTTAGAGAACTTCGAAGTTTCCTTGGAAATTAAATGATGGCAATCTAAAAAGTTCCATTTCGCTATAAGGAAATTAAATATGTTTTTTTTTTTCGTTTTTTAATGCACCAACCTAAGTGCGGAGAGGAAAACGAATTATATTTCTTTTTATTCACTGAATACAAATTTTATATGTATTCAAAAAACGTTCACTAAATGGATTTCCATTTTATGAAAAACTTTATCAAGAGGTTAATATGCGATGAGAATTTCAATTTAATTAAATTATTTAAAAAAAGAACGATTCATGAAAGAATGGATAGTAGAAAAATTGACCCTTTTTAGAAAAGAATTTAAATGGAGGAAATGCGCATAGACCGGATATTTAAAAATAAAATAATATTCATAAATAAAAAGCATTCACAAACCTAAATAGAAGACAGAAGTCGATGTTCGTTTTTTATTTTGGTGCTAAGAAGTGAATATTTAGGGGATTATTTTTGAAAATAGCGATAAATAAAACATATGTACGTTTTGGAATTGGATTTTATTTAAGTGCGAACCAATAATTCTCTTTTCGAGGTGTGGACATATCTGATGATCAGGACGACTTAAGGCAAATTTTAAATTCTTATTTTAATGGTTTCTTAATGGATTTTGTTAAGTTTGGAATTTAAACAAAAATACGTACTTTCGCTACGAATAAAACAAATCTTTTAAAAAAAACCTGACCTTGTTACTTAAGGAAAAGCAACTTATAAATTTCGTTCGAGTATGTATAATTTTAAAAAGTGATTCATTTTTATTGATTTTATTTTAAAAATGTAGGTAGGTAATTATTTTTACTCGTTCTCTTTAATGAAGCCAGACCTCTTTATAGGTACCTACTGACTCACTAAAATATAAATGGAATTAACATACTCAACAACAGTGCGTGTTTGAATTATTTATTAAGCAAATAATTGTTTATTTAAATGACACGAATGCGTAAAGTAATGGTTTATTTAGGGTTCAATGAAATTAACAATTCCAAAAATAGAGTTACAACATGTAAGAGATTAAATAATAAATTGTTTGCAGTTTGTGGTTAAAACAAATAAACAAAAAAACTAAACTAACAAAATACAACTTTAAAGGTTCAAACAAACATCTTTAACAAATTAGGGTGAACATTTTCTTGCACCGCGCGCCGGCGAAATCCTAAGCGCCTAGCAGCATTTTTGACAATGTCGAATACGTTGTAGTTCCATATTTGAGATCTGTGATACACATACATACGATTACTGGAAATTGATTAGTTTGCTGGGTGCAAGTGGGTGGTTTTAACGACAGGAGGACATCATTAAGGTTTTTATGCATTAAATTCTAAGAGAATTTGGAACCAGACTTTATCAAATGCTTTTGAAATATCCAGGCCAATAAAATTACTTTCGGAAAAACGATGTAAACATCTGTTCTAGTGTTGGGTTAGATAAACCATCAAATCACCGGTGGATCTTTTGCTACGAAAACCATACTTCCGGTCATTAAGAAACTTTCTTAAAATAAATAAATTGGGTGGCGCAACTGTCCGTTTGAGAACTAGGGCCTAGTGACTGAAAACTCTCAACCATTCCTGTGTGCAAGTACTGTTGTCAGGGATGGAAGGGACCTACAGTTTTAAGCCGAATCCGAACGGCAAAGTTGAGAAAGCACTTTTCATGACAAGAATTACTCTTGGAGAGATCAGGGATCTTAAGACCTATCGCATGATAGTCCATCGCGCTAACCATAATGCCACGAAGCTTTCTTAGTTGGAGATATTTATCAAGCTGAATATAAGCTAGCATTTCCATGACCTTAGAAAGTAATGACGTGAGTGCGATTGGAAGATACATAGAGAGGGAGGAGGATTCGCCTCTTTTAGAGACAGGATGGTCAAAATGCTGTTTTCCATCCGCGCAGAAAGACACCTGTAGTGTAGGTTGGGCCAGCGTTGAAACAGGGGCCCTACTCTGTAGATAGATTTTTTTTATTTTCGTATTTGAATTACATTTGATAGGCTATCGCACAGTTTACATATACCGAGATTTGATATAAGATAGATACATTACATCTTTCTACTGAATCAGTATTTATGTTATTAAAATTAAGAATGATGATATAAATATTTGAAGGAAAGTACAAAAAAAACCTTCAATATGAAAAAAAAAAAAAAAAAGTGTTCAGGTACAGTGTGTCTTAACATAGTTTTTTAAATTATACATATTTGTCTGAAATAAATGGGTTAGTATTTTGGGTTAGTATCAAAATTCATAAATAATATATAAATATACTTATGTTTATATTTTAGTATGAGTTAGTGACTTTATAATTGTAAATGTATTATTAAATAAATAAATAAATAAATAAAAAAAATAAATAAATAAATAAATAAATAAATAAATAAATAAATATAATAATAAATAAATTAGTTATTTAATAAATAATTTAGAAAATACAAAACAAACAATTAAACTAATAGTAATTTAACTATTACTGCACAAAGAAATTGATGAATAAATAAACAAACTTATAAATAAATAAATATACATAATAAATTAATTAATTGATTGCAATACATTAACAAGTAGAAAAATAATTGTGTAACTCACATAGAGGTAAATAAATAATAAATAAACATTAAATAAATAAGCTTAAATTAATATCACAATGTGTTTAAGTAAATAAATAAATAACATAATTTAAATATCTAGAAGAAACGAAGCATAACAATAAGTAAAATTACATGTTTTAACAGAAAATTATATTGGTTGGCAGAAAAATGGTTAGGAAATTAGTTGGTTGATCAATGGATTATCCGAAAAATCACATTTTGATAGAAATGAATTATTCAGCTTTTCAATTCTATCACAAATTTTTTCAACATTTGCTCTTGCATGCAAGTCGGCTGTAGAATAATAACAAGGAAGATTAAGCATCATTTTAAGCAATTTATTTTGGGATATCTGCAGTTTTTGTATATGACACTTTGCACATTTCCCCCATATCTGGCAACCATACAAAGGAATTGCCTGAAAAACGACTTTATAAATTATAATTTTATTGTCGTTACTAAGACCGGACTTTCTATTGATAAAGGGATATAGAAGTTTTATCGCAATACCAACTTTCTTTAATGTTTTTTCAATATGTTCTCTGTAAATAAGTTTTTGGTCTAAGCAAACCCCTAGATACCTTACGCTCGTTTCCCAGTTTATGTTAACACCGTTAACATTTATCTGGTTGCTTGGAAGAAAACAAGACTTTCTTTTTCTACTAAAAAAGATAGCTTGTACCTTATCAGCATTTAGTTTTATTTTCCATTTAGAATAATACTGAGTTATAAGATCAACTGCATGTATCAACAATTTGTGTGTTTATAGCACTTATTGATTGGCTTACAAGGTTTTTGGTTTCATCATCACTGAGATGTTGGGACACTAAATGGTTATTCAAAAAAGTTGTTCCGAGGACATTAGCCTTTTTTGAGTCTTCGTAAGCTAGATCATTACCATTTTCTAGATTTGGAATATGTCTGTTTTTGTTTTTAATTATTTTGGCAATATTCCAAAATGGCTTCGCATTTGTATCTAGTTTGCTAAGATTTTCGTTCCACTTTTTATTGCGAAACTTTTGTATTTCCTCAGTTATCTTTTTATTGTAAAGTTTAACTTGAATGCGATATGAAGGAAGTCGATAACGTTGCCATTGTCTCTTAAAAGAATTTCTAATACGAATGTATTCAAGAATGTATTCGGGCATCTTAAAAACAAATGATTTTCTTATTTTCTTGGGAGCGCATGATTCTATTGTTTCTAAAATAGTATTAGAAAAAGCATTGATCTGAGTGTCTATATCATCTTTTGAATATACCCTACTCAGATCAACAGGCATTGTTCTAAGTTTTGACTTTATTTCTTTTTTATATCGTTTCCAATTTGTATTTTTAACATCCAAATAATAACTTTTACTAACTTCCGGTTTTTGAAGCATTTTAAAACAGACGGGAACATGATCAGAATTTAAACGTTGCATAGTTTTAGGTTGTGTGAAAAAAGATGGAATATTTGTGATGAATAGGTCAAGGACGGAAGGGCTACCTCTAGACCCAGACGGAAAGTACGTAGGACTAAACGGAAACAAAATTGAAAACGGAAACAAATTAGACATATCAGATAACACATTACCCCACGAATTTGCACGATTACAGCCCCAATTTCTGTGACGGCAGTTAAAAACACCACCCACAACGTAATTTTCGTTTCTTATTAATAGTTTTCTAAGGTCACTTTTAAAATGCATTCGTTTTTCTTCGCAAGAGTTTTTGCCTGGGAAATATATGCAAAATATTTTGACTGAAGAATGATGCTTAAGCTTTACTTCGATTCCAATATTCTCAACATAGCGTGTCCTTATAATAGGCAAGAGCGAATGTTTGATTGATTTTTTAACAAATATTGCAACTCCACCACCCATTTGATTTAAGCGATCAACGCGATAACAAAAGTAGTTTTGAGTTGAAAAAGTAATGTCTGAATTTAACCACGTTTCTGTCACCAGAGCTATATCAATTACATTTTGATTTAAGAAGTTTAAAAATTCCATTCCCTACTCTGTAATGCGTTTCGAAAGCATATATTTTTGAAAACGAATATTTTGTACTCTCTATTTCTAATACGGAAAAGAAATCTAGTACTGACGGAATGACAAATCCGCATTCGGATTTTTCGTACCTGGCAATGCGTTTCCGAATGTCATTAGCGTTCGAAAACGTACATTTTGTTTCTACACCAAGAGAGGTAACGAATTACAATTCGAAGGTCGTTTTTAAAGGACACAAATTGTATTAAGTTGTGTGAAATGCAATAAGGAAATAATAATTTTATTCAAAATTTAATCAAATAAATTCCATTACAGGGAGTCATCAGCGAAAAATGTGCATACCAAACAAAATCAATTTGAAATTATGGTGGAATTCATATGACTTGAAGGAAAAAAAGTATACCTTGGCAAAAGACAAATTTTAACACAAAAACGAAATGACTATGAAATGAAAAATCAGCTTAAACTTTCTAAGCTTGAATTAAAAAAGGGAATGTGGCAATTGCAACGCAGTGAAGTGTAAAAAAAAGTCATTACGATAATTTTCAAATGATAATAATGACTAAATTTTAATTTAAATTCTTTGTGATTTGTTTTGATTTATTTTTTTGTATTTTCGCTTTGACAAATCTCATAAGAAATACTTCGAGACTCAGCAAATCTATTCGATAAATAGAAAAAGTACTAGACGATTGTTTTATTCTATTCGAACATTTTACAGAGTACGAATTCATAAACGAATCGAATATCAGTTTCGAATCGGATTGGCTTTCGGAACCCATTACAGAGTAAGGCCCCAGACCTCTTCAGAAAATAGGGCAGACAACAATCAAAATTGTATTCCCTTTCACACTGCCTTTGCATTCTGCTATCCATCGGGTGAACTACATTATCCAACACCAATTTGACATTCAAATAAACAGCTGTTCATGTTAAAATCTGGGGAATGTTGGATAATTTGTTTTGATTCATAGAAAAATTAAGTTAAATCAATCCACCTAAACAGAATAATTTGTGTAACTTTTGGAAATGGGCAGTATTGGACTTTTTATTCCAATTGTAAGCAGAGGAACAAGAGAATCCTTAAACAGAGAGCTTCGGAGAAATGTTAAAAAGTGTCTTCTTTCCCCTAATAATGTTAATATTCTTTTATTTATAAAACAGATATTCCAAATTAAACATAAAATAAACAAACCAGACATCAAATGAAAAATGCGCTGCATTTTATATGCCGATCTGAATTGTATAGAATTAATGCTTTCACGTGAATAGAAGAATACCGCGCAGTATTGCCGACGCGACGTTACCGACATTCACAGATTCACTTCGAATGAATAGCAGAATAATGATTAGTAAAAATAGATTTTACTGTATTCGAAATAAAATTTAATTTAGGAGAATTAAACTTGTGATTATATCAGCGCTGGCGTCAACGTCACTATCGAGGAAGCATAGTGACCAGTTAAAGATCCTGAAGTAATTATTGAGACCGTCCCAGTTGGCTTTCTCGTATTGACAAACGATTCTCTTAGGAGCTCTTTCTTTAACTGAACAGTTTTGACACGAGATTTTTGCTGATATAACACAATGGTCATATGTGCCTAGAGGTGATAGAACACTGGTGGTAAATGACTCTGTTGATTGAAGATGACATTTTTTGTAAATTTTCATTCCGCTGGTAGATGTAGACAGCCTGTAATAACCCGCAGAGTTGTTCTTTTAGTAAGATAAAATTAGTATATTGGAAATTTAGCTCAATTCCACACTTCGTGTCCCATTGTCTCCATTCTCCTATCCACTCCACTTTTTTGTCTATGATGTACTTTGCTATTGACAATTGAATTCTATTGGGTCTATATGCCAGTTCTTTGAAAATGTAGTCAAAGTGGAGTTTTAGAGTATGAATAAAAAAAGCAGGAAGCCCGGTTTCGAGTAGTAGAACATAGTTTGGAATGTTGGATGGTAAGTAGAAAAGCCGTTTGAGAAAGTAACTTTGAAGTTTTTCTACTTCGTCGTGTGAACGATATCCCCATATTGGACAGCCGTCGCACATTACAGCGTCTAATACCTTGTACTTAGCTTAGGTTGGTTCATCTTTGATGTTCATAACATCTTTCCATGACGCCTTAATCATACTTTTTGATGCCATTAGTTTTTTTTTCGAGGTGTGAGTTAACTTCATATTAGATTTTAAAAGTATTCCAAGGTATTTGCATTGTCACAATTTCAATCGCCTCACCATTAAAGAACCAATTTTCATTCGATTTAAGTTTTGATTGTGGGTTTCTTACTGTACATTAGTAAAGACTCAAACTGGCATTTTCGTCAAACAACTATTTTGAAAATACGACTTCTGTTTTGTGAATTTCCTACTTTACCTACATCTTCTTTTTTATAGGTAACAGGTACTGAATTTAAGAAAATTGTATGCGCTTGCTCACTTATTAAATCTGTCATCTTTAAATTGCAAGGAAATTGTTGAATTTTTATTCAAATTAAAGGTAGGTACATAAGTAGGTGCATAGTAGGTTTTTAAACTGTGATTTCTTTGTGTAGACACCTACCTTTATTATGTCTGTCACCTTAAAAAACATTTCTCAACGTCATCGTCGTCACTGGGTAGGTATATGTTTATGTTACTAATGCAACGCGCAAAACAAACATGAAATAAGAATTATAAACGAACACATTCGTGTCAACAGGCTATTCAACAACCTGTGAAGTATCCTTGTTTCATCATCTTTGTCTGTTTCATTTTTATCCTCATCATCATCTTTTCTTCCTTGTCTACCTTCATTACAGCTAGCCATAGCTATTCCTTTAAAGCATTAAAAATTTTAATTGGGTATAGAATTCTTTACCTTCTTTTATATAGGTACCAAAATACGAAGCGTATGTTGTTCCTCTATATTCCTAGTCCTACAGGGCTAACTTTTGAATGTCCGTTAAAAAAAAAGGAAAAAAAAAACAAATCCAAGAACCTGATTTCAAACAAAGAAACTCCGTCGAGAGAAGATGATGTGAGAAACTGTAGTGAATGTTTTTTTTGTTTGTATAGCTATAAAAATGAAGACCAGTCTAAAAAAGCAAAACAAGAAGATAAGGAATTGAATTTCTGAGTCAGGTACCAACATAAATATATGTTCCTATATAAATATATATGTATTTTTATGTACAACAGCTTACATACTACATACAGTGTTGGTTTTTATTTTTGTTTGCTTTTAAGTCGTGTTCTTCACATATTTTTCCTCCATAGCCACAGGATATCACTCCTTTGTGTACATACAATGCAAATGTTGGCTACCTAGGTACCTTCTATTATATATATTTAGAAACGGAAATTATTGTTGCATTGAAGCTGTCGAAAAATATACATAATATACCTCTGCTATGTACCATTAGAACATAGCTGAATTAGATACACTTTTGTTCTATGTTTCAAACAACAACAAAAAAAAGAAAGAAATAAAATCTAACATTATTCAGCTATTTTATTGCGGTTATGTTTACAAATAACTATTGAAAGGCCGACGAATGAATGTATAAAGAAAAAAAAAGAATAAAAACAAATAATTCTATTAATAGAATAGAAAAATGGCAAACCAACGGCTCTCTTTACCTATGAAAACAACATTCTAGCACAGCACTACAACTACACTACTAAGGCAGACACTTAAGACAGCTAAAAGGGAGAAAAGCAAATAGAAATGTTTGTAGCATTTTCCGGGAAGCTGTTTTATATATTTTAATTTTAGTTTTCAACGGAATAACATTGCACTGTATGTACCTACCTATGTTGGTATTAAACAAAAACTTGGTGTAAAAATTGATGTAGGTACTTTGTTTTAATAAAAACCAGATGATATCCAGATGAACTGTTTAGAATCTTTCATGTGATGTATTTAATGGCAACTTAAGTTATGAGTTTTTGTATGGGTTTTTATTTTATGAATTGGATTTTCTAACATAGTTTCCGAAACATATGTTGTACCTATAAACATAAGTAAAATTACTGAAAATTTTGCAGTACACTAAGATATGTACTTTAATATTTGAATACAATAACTATGTTTGGTTTACACTGTTTTGGTAGGTAGACTTATCTCTTAACACTAATTCAATTCCAATAGGTATCAATCTAAATTTTGAAGCTTCTAAAAATAACTTCAGACGTTAATAGGCATCTCATATTTCTTACAAAATAAAATAAAGGTGCACTTGAGAACCTTGGTTTAACCACA
Source organism: Eupeodes corollae (assembly GCF_945859685.1). Lineage (NCBI taxonomy): Eukaryota > Metazoa > Arthropoda > Insecta > Diptera > Syrphidae > Eupeodes > Eupeodes corollae. The sequence continues at coordinate 128,228,210 of NC_079149.1, forward strand.
ACCATCAATACGTGTTGTAAAACATGGGAATGATGTCTTGAAACAACCAATGACTAATTCCATAACTTAAGGAAATGTGTATTATTCTATTTCTGTATTCAATAGAATGGTAAAAGATTGTACGTCAATACTTTTCAGATCACTTCAATTTTGAGGAAGTCAGAGACTTTAAAGTCCATCGAAAGCAAGATGAACAGCCAAGTTCCCTTTTATACCCTTTTTTCAGTAGGATATTCTAAGCTTCACACTTACGCAATTAAGCTACTGGAAGAGCCTGGCAACTTAACTCAACAAAACATTAAGAAAGATTTGAAATGTACCAATGTTTTTGTCTTAAGAGAAAAAATATAAACAGAACTCTTAGAATTATTAAATTAATTTTTTTTAATCAAAAAAAGAAAATGACTAACAAGTAGAATTGAAATGAATGCCTATAACCTACATGTGTATATGTACATATATTGGTTAATAGGTAAGAAGATTTATTCGATCAATTTTATTAGTCACAACAATCATGATTCATTGAGCGCCAGTGAAATTAATTTAAATCAATGAATGTACATAAATCAAAAATACAAAAGCACAAACTGAAACAATTAAAGTTATAGCAACCAAATACATTCACGTGTGTTTGCTAAGAAAAATGCAACACTGATTAAATGACTATGTAAATTTAGTTTTATGTTTAGATGAATACAAGCAGATAGAAAAATGCTATCTAACAAAAGTTGAACTTCAATTTTTATGACAGAAATAAAAGGAAATTAAAAGATTAGCTGATCTTAGATCAAGACAATGGGTTATAGACTTTGTACTCAATTATTGTTAATTATTTCTTGCAAACTATTATGTGCATCTAGATTGTTTTTATTTTTGATAATAACTATACAGGGTTTTTAAATCAGGGGTTTTAACTTAATATTAAAAGAAAATAGAATATTTATTTCATTAAAAATAAATTAAATGATGGCGCAACAGTCCGTTGAGAACTAGGGCCTAGTGGCTTACAACTCTCAACCATTCCTGTGTGCGAGTAATGTTGTCAGTAATGGAGGGGACCTACAGTTTGTATGCCCGAACGGTTAATTTGAGATAATACTTTTTTCATGACAAGAGTTACTCTTGGAGAATTTGTAAATTCCTCGCAAGAGGCAGTACCCGTTAAAAGACTTTAGATGGCATAGGCAGTGATCGAACCAAAGACCTCTGGCATAACAGTCCAACGCACTAACCATCATGCCACGGGTACCTACTACATTTATTTCATTGTAAAGAGGAAAATATGCCATTAAAAATGTTGGTCATTGCTATGGTTGTAGCACCATTTTCTTTTTATGAAATGTTCTGTGACCAAATTGCAAATTGGCAGCATTGCATATATTATATCTTTCACGAGGATCCAAACAAATAAGTCTACCTTGGTATTTCTTCACAACATCTCGGATGACCAATCGTAAGAAAACATTTATTACTGAAGCGTGTATCATACCATTTTCAGTAATGGCGTAGTTTTTACTTTTGCTTGTCGATTGTCAAAAGTTGACAGCTGACATTATTTTAAATGAAACCTATTATTGGAGAACCTTCACCTATATTTCTAAGACGTTTACCTACCGAGTTATTTTTTCGTATGAAACCAGCGCCAATTCATTAAACAATGATAACATTTGTTGACATATTAGGTAAGTTTACCAGTTTATATTTTCAAGATTTCTAAGAATTTACCAATTCGTATGTATTGACAGGATAGGAAAGTGAAATATACCTAAACAAAATTCACAGTTCGTTTTCACCTAAAAGCCTAGTACGCTGCTGATGCGAAACGAAATTTCCCATACAAAAATGACATGACGAAATCATAAACGAAAAATTTCGCTGTGCTTTTCGTTTTTCAGTACGCTGCTGAACAACGAAATGTGTCATTTTAGTGGATAGCTGTACTAGATTTTTAAGTACAATTATTCACTCTTTTCGTTGTCCATTTAATTGCCCGGCATATTAATTGCTTGCGAAATTTTGACGTTTAATTTATTTATTGAACAAAATTGTTTACAAATTGAAATTGAAAAAAAATGTTTATTCGTGACTTTCGGTGTTTTTATTTGGATTTACCTTTGATTTAAAATTTAATAAAATGGATTTTGCTAATGGTTTCCAACATTGCGTTTCTGAATCGGAAACTCAGGATGTTATTGGTGATGTGCAAGAAGTGATGAAGACAAGCAGTGAACATCAACTTCCAAAAAATAAGCCGAAAAAAAAATGATTTCTCTCCGGAAGACAAAAAGAAACTGGCCCCGTTGGTCAAAACCAGTGAAGCTATTTGGAAGTTAGAGCATAGGCTTCACAAAGACAATTCAGCCGTTGCGAGCCTCTGGAGTAATATAGCTATAGAAATGAAGAAAAAAAAAACAGGTAAATAATAAAATGTTAATAAATAGAATTCCGTATGTAAGCTTTTTTTTATTTCAGTTGAAGATTGCAGTGCAATGTGACGTTCCTAACGTGATAGCATGCGCTCCCACGTCACTAACAGGAACAAGAGGAAGTCGGGTTTTGAGGCCGATCTTGGCATTTCAGATCAAGGCGAGACATTACAGTGAGAATCCCAGGAGATAGGAAATTGTTTTTGACAGCTGACAGAACTCTCCACAAATATTTTTCCGCTATGGTTTTCGTTTTCATTTTGCTCTGCACTTGGAGGCCGCCGAAAAAAAATCGTTTAACTTCAGCTGCGTACTAGGCTAAATAGTCAAACTAACACTTTGAAGGTTTTTTTCTTTTTTGAATTTTTTGATAAAAAATAAGAAATTGAATCTAAAAAATTCTATCCAGAGTTTTGACAGGAAAAACAAGAAATTAAATTTGAAATTTTACAACTATTTCCGAGAATATGGAAGTCTCCGAGATTTTAAAAATTGGTCAGTTTAAAATTCTAAAATCTCAGAGATTTCCATTTTATCAAAAATACCAACAAAATTTTTCATAAAATTAATCACTTTTGCAGTCAGAAATCTGAGAATAAACTTTAATTAGTTATCGAAAAAAAAACAATGAGAAAAAGCACTTTTGAACTATCCTTGCAATTACAAAATGTCTCCAAAAACTCATTGCTATTTGACACCCTTGAAGCTTAACAAAATGCACCAAGACTTTAAAAAACTCCCATTTTGCAAAACATAAATACATTTACATTTATAGAACTTTCTCATTTTTTTTGAACCAAACTATTTCAATTTTTTCGAAATCTCTGACTACAATTTATGAACGGGTCTTTTATTTAAACTTGTGTTTTGCAATCTGGCAATACTTTTTTGGAGTTGCTCTTTTCGACAGCTGTCAGTTTACTTAAGATTATTTTGGTTTAAATAGACTTTCTTCTAAATTTTCAAAATCATGCAAATTTATTAGAAAAATAATGTTTCGCCCAGCAGAGTCGGTAGTTTCAGCCAAATTGCCTCTGTGAAGCAGTATTGAAAAACCCCGAAAAGATCCATCCGCCATCGCGCCCAACAATAGGTGCTTTGCCCACTCCATTGAAGAATAAAAAACCCAACTCAAGCGGTGGCGTCCAATTGCTTTAAATCAGTTTTAATAAAAATCGGCAATAAATAACATTTAATTGCGTTTTATTTCCACTTAAAAACCACACTTTAAAAAAACAACACCCTTTTCTAATAAATCCTCGTAAATGAAAAGAAGCAAAACAGGTGAATAGGTGGGTAAATTAAAGTTGGAAAATATGTAGTTACGATTTTAACTACTTCGCTGAAAAATTGTGTTTCCATATTATGTACCCATTACATTCTTTTTAAATAAAAAGCAAATCAACAAAATGTAGTTATGTTCTTTCGATTCCTCAGATTTAAAAAGTGGACAATCTTTTGAAATCCACAAAAAAAAAATACCATCGATTTCGGACTTTTCAAAACCCTAAGTAAGTACCTAGACTACCTACGTACCGGAAAATATTGTATACAGAATTTAGAAACAGAAAACCGACAATTAGGTATAGATGCGATGAAAAAAGAATATTGCTTTTCATCAAAAAGAAAAACCTAACAACAACAAAAACAAAAAAAAACACACCTAGGTAGGTACATAGGTAAGTAAATAGAATAAGAAAATATTCCACCCAAACATGAATACACATTTAAATCCAACCAAAATGGCAGACATGTTTTGATAAATCCGGCCATTAGCCTACAAAAATAAAATAAAGAATACAAAATCTCTCAAAATCCATCAAAAGCAATAACATCCAATTTTTTCATTTTTTCTTTTAATTTATTTAATTTTAGGGCAAATTCGGCAAAATTTTAAATATAAAATTGTGTGTAGCAACAAACAAAATTTAATAATTTTATTTCTTACGTCACTGTATATTTTTTATTATTTAAAAAGAAAGAAAAATAAAACTCAAAATCCGGTCTCACCCTTCTATGGAGAAGAGAATAACGAGTAGGTTGTGGTTTTGGTGGTATTGTCATTAATTCGCCCAACTATCTAACAACTAGCACTCGTTTCATTGACCATCACCACCACTCCAACGAGTGGCAAAGGGAATTCCACAAATTAATTCCGATAGACAAAAGATTGCACAGAAAATATTTTTACAGTTAAGAAAATCCAAAACTCCAAAGTTCATCATTTTCTTATTTTTCTATTTGAATTTTTGCATAATCAATTCGTTGTCGTTTTTTTGCATGACTTTTTCGTGTGGTGAAAATATAAAAACGATAAAACGAATATAAAAATCTCTCATCAAAAATTGAGTGGATTATATTTTCATTCTTTTTCAATTTATTCGTCATCCACTTCCACTCAAATTGAACCGAATCCACCCAACACCATGATAATAGTCTGGTTGCTTCTTACTCTACTCGTCATTTAATAATCGGTGACGAGTCAAGTTGAAGAAACGAAATGATTCACCAAAGCCCATGCCACCCTATGTGCTAGAGTGAGACAAACATACAAAAACAACGAAATTCCCACTACATCCCCCATTTTAATTTTCTTTCGTTTAATTTTTGACAAATTGGAGCACCACTCAAGAATTTTTCTTTTTTTTTTTTCAAATGAAATTTTTTCGCACAAACTTTTTTAAACAACAAAATTACACTAATTTAAAACACAAACACATTTATTATAGATAACCATGTTCTTACCTTATCACACAAAGTTTTCACTTGTGTCTCTGTCAACTGATTACATTCGTTCAGCTGCTCAATCCATTGATCCAGGTCTTTTGTGGTCGCTTTATCTTCCATGGTGGTAGAAGAAAAAGTCTCGTCGATCTTTGTCGATTCAATTTTGACTGATTTTATTTAACCGGCACGAGCGAAAAAATATTTCCCGTAAAACACACACGAAAATGCGTTTTCTTTTTGCTTCCAAATCTCTCCGACGTCCGACCCAACGAACGAACGAAAACGATGAAAACGACAGCGACAACGACAGATCCAAGGATGTGAAATCTAAATCTCAACTCAACACACTTTTTCCTGCTGTCTCACTCTTTTGTCATAAAAATGGGGGGAATTAATAAAATAAACTTCCCTTTTCGATTTTTATTTTTTTTTCTCGTCTCGCACAAAAGTTGCAAATATTGAAATACTTTTTTTATTTAGTTGAATGCAAAATGGAAAACTCAAGAATTTTAATTTAAAAAATGAACACACAAAGTAGAAATAGAGTAGAAAAAAAGCAAAAGACAGTTAATTTATAATTAATACGATTAAATTTATGTTTTGATTAAAATTTTTATTTTTATGGAAATTATTCCCACATCGACTTCACGTTCAGGTTCACACACGCAACGCACTGAAACTGAGTTGAGTTGGTTTTTGGATTCTTTTTTCTCCGTTCTGCTTCTGTATATCGGTCTTGCTTTTGACGAGTTTTGGTGGAAAATGGGCGACGACAACGGCAACGGGCGATCGTGGTAGTTTTTCTTTTTTCGGTTTCGATTGATTTTTCCTTGGTTAAGTTTAAGTGGTTCTCTTCTCGTTCTGGTTTATGGTTGGTTGTGGTTCTTGCCGAGGGGAGTGCGACGCAACACGGAACGGAAAATTAGTTTCGATTCGATTTTTCTTTTTTGAATTATAGAATTAAAAAAGGGTTAGTTTGTTTTTGTTTTTCTATTATTTGCAATTATTTTAAATGGGTACTTGCTGAAGGTTGTGATTTTATAGATTAGAATGACTTTCTGGCTGTCGAATGAGTTTATTTTTAGTAATTAATGTTTGTGTCTTTGTTGTAGAATCGCGGAGTGAAATTGCGGATAAACGAATTGTTTGAACTTCAGCAAGCACACTTGTACAAAATGGCCGATAATAAATTTTATTAGCCGAAGAAAAAGGAATGTGACGTCATATTAGTGGCGTTGCCTTTGAAAAGTGTCGTTGAGTAGAGAGTGACATCTGGGTGATTGATGGTAAAAGCTGGTATTTGTCGAAGAATGAATATGTTCAGTGCGAGTTTGAGGATATGTTAAGATAATGCCGGAGTTACACTTATTATTTTGGAATGGTCCTTTTCGCATTAATTTAGGGTTCAGTTATAGATAGTTAAGGTTGGTTATAGAGAGAATTGTAATTTCTGCTAGCAAGCATTTTACACATCCCGGACAACATAACTATTACACTCGTTTTAGAGTTGTAAGGCACTAGGCCATAGTTCTCAACGGACTGTTGATCCATCTCATTTTAAACATATTACAGAGTTGACGGTTGAAAGCAAAAATGACAGTTGAGTATATAAAAAAAATGACACTTTAAGTTAAATAGTTTAGTTAAGAAACGTTACCATTAGTAAATACAATAATAGAAACACATGAAATTTAGCTATTGGAAATTTTGTTATCCACTTTTAATGACTCGTCCACTGAAACAACTTTTGCTGTCGGAGTGGGACCTTACTCTCCCTTTAATTGTAAAATATTTTATTCTAAAAATGAAGGAAAATTGTGACAAATGTTGTGGACGCCTGGTGAACTGCCTAGAGCTAGAATGCAAAAAGAAGATTAGTTAAAAGAAAGAAAAAAGAATATGTGAACATTCCCTGAGAGGGAAATTCAAAACATACATACCCGGTTGTGAAGAAATCCATGGATGAGAGCTCCAAATAGAAATTTTAGAAAGATCCTGAAAAAGACAAAAAACTATTATTTTTCGAGTTGAAATAGACCATTTCGGCCTTTCGGCCAAATGTCAATTTTGGACCTAGATAGAGATTTTTGAGGCAAAGAGATGGATGTGTAATACATAATACTTGAGTTTCGACATGTACAATGTACAATAAATGAATTTTTCACGTGTCATTTTGTTTTGTTTTTTATTTGTTCAATGCGTACTTTTTGTTTATGTTCATGTGACCGGTGATTCTTGTGTTTTATGTACAAACCGAAGTTAAACATCCAATTCTAAATTGAAAATAAGCAATGTAATTATACCCTTAACCTTACACACCCTCTGCCTGTCGGATTTTGTTTGTAAGTTTTAGTACGTATTAATGGGGGAAGAATGAAGTTCGAATTCGAAGATAGAAAAAGATGAATACAGAAATGGTGATTTTTGCTCACCACACTAATAAATGTAAGCAATATTAATATTGAGAGATGTGGTGAATCGGGTGATATTTTGTCCAGTTATGTTGTTCATACGATACGATTTTTCGAATGTTTTTCCGGCAAGTGTCAAAGGTTTTGCTTTTTTGGAGATCGGGATTTTGACATCTAAGAGCAAAGGGGGGATTCCGAAATCGATCGAAAAAGAGTTCGATTATGATATTGCTGTTTTATTCTTAGTTTTTTTTGTTTAATTTTTGGTTCATATATTTTGTTAATTTGATTTTGTTTTTCATGGATTTTTTTTGTTCATTTGAAAATGTTCAAATCTAAAAATAAAACTTCACGACCATGTTGAAAAAAGAAAGAGTTTATTTTTTTTGCTTTGTTTCAGGTTCAGCTGAGTGAAACGATGATTTTTTAAAGAAATTTTTTAGGGGTGCAGATGGTAGCTGATTTTCAAGGATGGTAAGGACATGATTTCCACTGGAACGACAACGTGTTTGGGAAAATCCAAACATGGCCTAAGGATTTGTATTGTTGGATGGGTAATGGCCACACTGCAATAACACCGACAGTGCCTTTTGAGGTGGTGAACGTCCGTCCGTACGGGAATAAGATCCCCCACATCCGACGAGCAGACACTCCTCATAGCAAGCAGGCCCTTGTTCCTGGTGTTCCTTTTTCCTTTTCCAGATGTTCCTGCCACGGTATGGTAGTTTTACTAACTCATCGACTTATCCTAATCCACTCTCCTCTCCCCTCCACTAACCAGCAACACAAAATTAAACTTTATACAAACAAATAACGAAGAGCTTTAAGAACAAGCTGAGTTTGTGTTTTGACACAAACTAAACGATCACCCAAACCAATTCCTTAGTTTGTGTCACAAGGAATTTTAGGTAACTGCGCGCACATTCAACTAAATCGTTGAAAAATTTTCTTTAAGTGCAAGAGAGAATAAAATGAGTCAATGTTTTCCTTTCACAAAAAATTCTGAGGGAAGAGTACCACCTTACATCTCAATTTCACTAGTTTTCTCTTTCATACATTGATTGCGAAAATTTATTAGTTGATTAAACCCATAAAAAAATGTCTGTATCCTACTATGATGCACGTAAGTGCGCGCACATGCAACTAAATAGTTTCTTTGGTATGCATGTATTAGTGCATTTCAGTCGAATGATTCTTTAAAGTGTGACGAGGCTAGTAGGATACTTCCATACGCGCAGAATAATATATCTTTCTCGTAAGTTTGTTTTCATAATTTAATTTGCTACTTTTTAAACGTCAAATGTATTTATGCACTGAAAGGCGATGGTTATTCGCGTCTCACAAATGGGAATGTCAAGAGTAAAACAACGCTGTCGCCGTCGAATGCTATCAACCAGACTGCAAATGGAAATGTATGCAATAAAGAGTAACATAAACAACACTGAAACGGAAAAGCAACCACAGGAGCAGCAGTATCAGGAAGAGGAGGATTCTATGATGATCCTAATCGGAGCAAATCTTCATTCGAAAAGGTTCCTCTACACACAGCCTTCCTAGTATATCTTGGCTTTTACCTGCTCATGATATTGGGCTACATCAATCAATTGATGTGTGCCCCAAAAGTAGCTAAAAAAATAATCAAGAGGTAAGGTGACGATTTGAATCGATTTGTAATTCACGAACTGACAGACTGAATCTGAAATTCCATTTTTTTCCAGGGCTATGTTACGCTATACGATGCCTTCGTGGGCTTCTATTCAGGGTATGTCTATCGGAAGGTCCGAGGTTGCTGGAATTTCCCAATTTGCAGATCGCATTACCAAGGATTACGGTTGGACATTTGAGTTCACTTTAAAAGAAACAAGATGCTTGAACAGCGTTGCAGAACAGACGGCTTGGCTTTAGGTAGTCCCCGTTATGAAATTGGAGTGTTCGATTGTCCGAAGTTATTGTATTGAAAAAGAAATACAAACCTTATTTGTATTTGTATGAGACGCATAGTGTGGTAGCGATGGGACCAAATGGTCGCGGTATTGTCGACTATTATGGCGCCGATCCGAAAGATGTTGATATTCTAATGGGAAAATTTAAAAAAAACTTTGGCAGTGCTGGTGGTTTTATTGCTGGAACAAAGGTAAAGATTTATTAATAGGTGTCAATCGTATCCAAAACAAATTCATTGTGTTTAAATATTTTGTTTTTTGTTTTTTCTTGGTGGTCTGCTAAATGTTTGGTTTTATAATAAAAAAATATATAACTTTTCTCTTCTAAAATATATTAGTTATCCCAAGCGTTCACTTTGAGTCGAATATTATTTGATTATTTATTTGTAAAATGTGAATTATATATATTTTATTATTTTATTTAACAGAGCTGTAGGTCGTACACAAACTTTCCGTAAGGTAACGGTTGTTGGAGTTGGGTTTCCTGCCACTCCAATTGTGGAAGGACGTACATATACGCTTAAGAGCAGTTTGATTATGCCTTACAAGTGATTGATGAAATAAGTAATTCAGTAATCAGTTGGCCTAAAAGTATTCATGTAAAGTAAGAAAATCTAATACAATTACTAAAGATCTATTATATTTCTATCACTTAAAATAAATAAGTAAAGCAAAATTGAAAGATGTTTTATTTTCATCGCAGTAGAAAAAAGCGGAGGTCTAGATAAATTGTTTGAAATTGCCCTTTTACAAGGCGTTGTGACTTTAACGGGAGAACATAATATTGCCTTTTGCTTGCAGGTTTATTCCTTCTTTTTAATTCAAACGCGCATATAAGTGCCATTTCGTAAAAATCCATGCCTGAAAATTTTATTGAATTTCAAAAAACAAAAAATATATTTTATATAATTTTGTAATTTTTTTCTACTCTTTTCTTTCATAAGCAAAAGAGTAGGACAAATTTGAAACTATTTTGTTTCGTGTATATGAGATAGAAATAGTGAATAAATGTTTTCTGTGTATTGGTTTATTTCGTTGATTACTTTTGGAGTTGCTTATGTGCGCGATGTTTGGGCAACTGACGATCAAACTATTTGGTTTCGAAAAAGTTGCAAGTGCGCGCCTAGCCTTAATGACATTAAACGATTCCAACCGCCCTTTTAAAAATTAGATACCATTTGTTCAATAAAGTGTACATATATAGTAATTAATTCCGCTTCAAGCTGGTAAAGGCTATTTGACATCTGTCAAACTCAGTTGGCATATGAAGTATTATAACTTTAGCGAAATGTTTGTGATTTATGAAAATGCATCACTCAGCAATCGAATAACATGAGAAAATTATTAAAACTTATTACAAAAATTGGTCACTCAAAAGGAGCCACTGTTCACACAAAACGATATGATTATGGTCATCATAATTAAACAACTACATGCGATCAATCGGTAAAATTGCGAAGAAAATTTAAAAAGTAAAAACCGTGTGACTGATGTCAAAAGGCCAGTTCATAACTTCTGGAAGAAATCCTGACTGGAATATCCATTGAAAGGCGATAAGTTGAACTGATGATCTCTTGTCACAACACAATCTTAATAAGAGCAAAGAAGAAAGTTGCAAAACAGTTTAAAAAAAAGTACGTATGCTACTGTCGGAAAAAGACCAGTGTAGTAACAATATGAGTATTCACTGGAAAAGACTTCAGGACTTAATGACAAAGTTTAAACATTTGATGAGAATATCGTCATGAAGAAAATAACGCTGCGAGTGTTATTTAAATGTACTTAATTGAATTTAATTCAAGTTTCAGCATTTTTAACTCACAAATTTCAGTGATCAAACTGAGTTTTATGTTTGTTAACATATTCAAACCAACTATTAAACATTAATATGCCTCTAAAATCTATTATTTTCTTAAAACACTTTTCTTGTAAATGATATTTCTCTACTTCAGAATGTAATAACTATTTCATTTAAAATTAAACAAAAAGATTTCAAAAGAATCACGGTATTTGCATTATACTCATTTTACAAATTCTACGTCTTCTTTCTTTTCTCTCAAGTATGAGACGTCAAAACTTGCTTTGTTTTTAATTAAATGTCAAAAAAGAATGTAATGTGAACAATGTAAACAAAAAGTCATAAGTTGATATGTACAGTGGCCCTTATAATTTTAAACTGCCATCTGTTGTTCATAATTAAGAAACTTACAACCAAAATAAAAAAAATGCAATTAAAATTCGGAACGAAACAAAATGAAAAACAAAACAGAAAAAACTGCAGCCAACTTCGGTCCCTTCAAATTTTTCCTTCTTTTTCGTCAAACTTTTTCCTTGAGTTGACGCGTGTCGCTAACGCTCCGGCAAAAGTAAATTCAATAAATTATGTCTGAGACATTACAATTACGAGGAACCCTTTTGGGACACAATGGCTGGGTTACCCAAATCGCAACCAACCCAAAGGATCCCGACACCATCATTTCTGCTTCTCGCGGTAAGTTTTTTCGATTCACTAGTGCCAATTTTGTCCTATCCCAATTCTAACCTAACCTAGAAAGGGATGAGAATCCACAAAAATCTCAAACATCCTTGAGGATTTTTATATTTTCTAAATAAAATTCTTTTACTTATGATATGCTTTATCCTTGATTTACAGACAAGACCTTGATTGTGTGGAAATTGACCCGCGATGAAGACAACAACTATGGTTACCCCCAGAAGCGTCTTTACGGACACTCTCACTTCATCAGTGACGTTGTCTTGTCATCCGACGGAAACTATGCCCTTTCCGGTTCATGGGACAAGACCCTTCGTCTCTGGGATTTGGCCGCCGGAAAGACCACTCGTCGTTTCGAAGACCACACCAAGGTGAAAGACTTTCTACTTATATAAAGTTGATCAGGGCCTAGATTAGGGAACTCATTTACAAGTGGTACCTCCTCTTAGGTTAGATCAGGGATAGATTGAGGATAAACAAAAATCAAAAGCCCTTCGTGGCATTTAAATAACTCTAAAAATAAAAATGGGGTACCACTATTTTATTGCGCCTATGCGAGGCAGAAGAATTAATTTAAAATAAATGGACAGAAGTTCAACACGATTAACAGAGAGTAGCCATCTCTTGAGACCATGTTGAGAGGTTGCCCTTATTTGTAAGTTTCTTTAAATTTGTTTTCATAGATTTTTGTATTGTTTCTCATTCTTTTCCTACTTTTTGAGTTAAAGAATCTGAAATTCCCAAAAACCGTACTAACTTGTGTTTCTTTATTTCGAACTCTTAGGATGTTTTGTCAGTTGCCTTCTCCGCTGACAACCGTCAAATTGTCTCTGGATCCCGGGACAAGACCATCAAGTTGTGGAACACCTTGGCCGAGTGCAAGTACACCATCCAGGAAGATGGACACAGCGACTGGGTGTCGTGCGTGCGTTTCTCGCCAAACCACTCCAACCCAATCATCGTTTCGTGCGGTTGGGATCGTACCGTCAAGGTCTGGAACTTGGCAAACTGCAAGTTGAAGAACAACCACCACGGACACAGCGGCTACTTGAACACCGTTACCGTCTCTCCCGACGGTTCCCTCTGCACATCCGGAGGTAAGGACGCCAAGGCTCTGTTGTGGGATCTCAATGACGGCAAGAACTTGTACACCTTGGAGCACAACGACATCATCAATGCCCTGTGCTTCTCACCCAACCGCTACTGGTTGTGCGTCGCCTACGGTCCATCAATCAAGATCTGGGATTTGGCATGCAAGAAGACAGTCGAGGAACTCCGCCCAGAGGTTGTCTCCCCATCCGCCAAGGCCGATCCACCACAGTGCTTGTCTCTGGCCTGGTCCACTGACGGACAAACCTTGTTCGCTGGTTACTCAGACAACACCATCCGTGTCTGGCAAGTGTCGGTCTCCGCTCACTAAGAAGAAAATAAAGTGGTGGAACTGTTGTAGATTGCAGTTAGTTGACATGGTCAATCCTTCAAAACGTATTTTATATGCATTGATGTTTGTTTATTATATAAACAAATAAAAAACAAGAAATTAACATAAAATAGTTTTAATTTTTGTAGCATAATTTATTTTTGTTTTAGAATAAAGTTTAGATTAAATATTTGTACAATATTTGGTTGTATCTGGAGATGAAGGAGGGAGAGATGCATTTATAGCTTTGTTAGACTTGAAAGGTTGGATCAGTGGTTTCTAGGTTCACGTGAACGCAACTTTTATTATCGACATGCTCGATACTGTGGGTTTTTTGGCGAAAAAAATTTAATCCCTTGGAAACGTTACATTGCGAACGTGTATTCAAGTCGAAAAATTCATTCGGAATTATTGAAATTAGGGATCAAAAAAAGAAAATGTAGCGAATACTTTAGTTGTCATTGATTTGAAATATTGGACGCGAGTTTAAATTGGTGAAGACTCAAAGAAGGAAACTTTTGTTTACATATGTTAACCCTTTACTGCATGGTGGCTCATACAGTATTGTTCGTAAACTAAGCAACCGATTTATGAATTGCGTTCAAGTTCTAATTACGCCTTTGTATATGATTTTATATGGAATGGCCCATATTTTTGTAATTACTTGAGCCACCTATAAGCCAACAGTAACAAAATTTTGCTCTAGTATAAAAATAGAATATTACAAATAGTCAAACGAATATACTCCATAAAAAGCTGTTCGTAATGCAAGCAACTTCTTCCGTCGCTGCTAAGTGACCTTCAAAATAAGAGGTCTAACGATATTTTTTCACTTTCTTTTCAACATTTTTCAAGTGTAAATGATTAAATATTTAAGTTGCTTTTCGATCGTCATCTCGTGATCTGATTTTTTTACGATGCCGAGTGTACAATATAAACAAGATCTAAAAGAGAAAATTATAATTTTTTATTTTAAAATGGTGACTCGCGACTGGGTCGGTAAATACAATTTATTCTAAATGTCGGCCACGAAAAACTCAATACAGAGAGAACAACAAATCGTTCGTTTTATTAAAAAAAATCCTTTTGTGTCATCAAAAAAAATTGTGGATCTTTAAATATAAGTTCTAGCACAGTAAGGAAACGTGCCTTAGAAAATGGCCTAAGAAGCTACAGACCATCCAAGAGACCAATTTTAACCATGAAACATTTAAAACCAAGGTAAGTTTTGAAATTCCTAGACCCTGTAACGAATTTTAAACTTTTCCGTAGTTTTAGGATTGAGTTTGCAACACTACATCTCAATTGGACACCCGAAAAATGAAATTCAGTATTATTAAGCGATGAGTCTAAATTTAATTTGTTTAATTCCGATGGCATAATATGTCACGTCCGAAGACTCAGAGGAAAGCGGTTACATCCCCGTTACTGTCGTGGTATAGTAAAGCATGGCGGAGGTAATTTCATGGTGTGGACTTGTTTTTCTGGAACAGCAGTAGAGCCCTTGTATTGATCGCGAATACAAAAATTGATGGATTTGTATACCGGAACATTTTAGAAAGGCATATGCTCACTTACGCCGAATGGTAAATGCCGCTGCGTTGGCAGTTTCAGCACGACAAAGATCCTAAACACACCTCAAAGCTTGTAAAAGAGTGGTTTACAACAAAAGGGGTCCAAGTCATGAAGTGGCCGGCCCAATCGACAGATTTAAACCCAATTGAGAATTTATTTGGAATACTCAAAAGGAAGATCGGCAGCTGTCGATTTAAAAATAAAAATTAACTACTTTTGGGTCTTAAAAAAGAATGGTTCCCTATAAGTAAAACTACACGGTTAATTGAGTCTATGCCAAAACGATGTCGAGAAGTTATAAAAAACAAGGGATATTGCACCAAATATTAAAAAGTTTCTTAGATTACGAACAGCTGAATATAGAGTTCTTAGTTTTTTTTGTAAATATTTTTTCCTTAGTACTATTGAAAATTAATTGTTTATATTTTTCTTATAAACCTTACTTATAATAAAAAAAATAATTGAAGTTTAAAAACTTTGTAAACTAAACTATCATGAGACTTTGAATTTATACCATGAAACGGTTGCTTAGTTTACGAACAATGCTGTATATGAGCCAAACTGTATTTATGTCGATATTTTCTAGTTTTCAACAAATTCTGTTGTTTTGTGCATACAGTGTGAAATTAGTAACACAAACGCTCTAAATTTTATTGATAAAAGCCATTTAGGAACTAGTTTCGGCAAAATTTTTTGCCGTCAAACTCGTCACAAAGGGTGCAGTGCGAGAAACGCGTGTTTGTTTGACATTCAAAATTGTTTACAAAATATAAAAATAAAATGTGTTTAAAAAAAAATTACCAGTAAAGCAAATAATATAAATATCATTGAATGTATGTATATTTATTTGAATAGTACTATCATGAAGAAGGAACGCTCGACCTGACATCTTCTTACGACTTCCTAAACAATTCGTTCCACATGTTTTGCATGTGGAATGTATTGAGGTGGGGGCAAAAATGAGTGAGAATTCCAATATAAAATAATAAATTTCCAGATTATTAAAAAAACAGAAGATAGAGAAGAATGTATACACATTCAGTGAAAGTTCGAGGGAAAAATATATTTTTGTTATAATTTATTATTTATATTTTGTATAATTTGTTTTTTTTTTTTCGATTGTTTGATTGGCAGTGAAAGGTTAAAAAAAAACACACAGGACAAAAAATAGAAGAAAAATTAGAATATAAACTTTTTGTGGTTGCCAATTAGAAAAATTAAGGTTTTCTCTATTTTGTTCGAATCATTTTCAAATGAGACAAATATTTTTAAACCATGATAATAATAGTGCGAACATTTTTAACTTAACATATTAAGTTGTTGTAATGGGTCCAAATTGAACATTTTGACATTTCTCGACGTTTCCAGGTCCCTCGAGTCGAAATAAAAGATTTTTAGAGAGATGTCTGGTATGTGC
Organism: Eupeodes corollae; assembly: GCF_945859685.1. Classification (NCBI taxonomy): domain Eukaryota; kingdom Metazoa; phylum Arthropoda; class Insecta; order Diptera; family Syrphidae; genus Eupeodes; species Eupeodes corollae. The sequence continues at coordinate 128,244,623 of NC_079149.1, forward strand.
TTGTTCAAGAACCAGCAGAGATATATGTAGAATTGAAATAAATTTTTGTATACAGATAATAATGCAGAAAGATGTAGAAAGATGCAGAAACGGCTCTCAAGAAAATTGTGTGGGTGTTTTTTTTTGACATAGCAATTTGAAAAAAATGTAAATATTTTGGTAAACCCTAACTATCTCACGAACGATACCAAACAAATATATTTTTTGGAAAAATTCCAATTAACGTTTTTTTTTTATAGATAAAAAAAACTGAAAAACAAAATATTTTTCACCTCGAAAATTTTACGAACAAAAAATGATTTCATCTCCAAAAAAATTGTATGTATGTAACGAAAAATAACGTTTTTGACATCTGGTAAAATTATGAGAAAAATTGAATTGACAGTTTTTGTACAAACTATAAAAAAAAAATACTAAAACTTGGTAAAAATGTACTTTTAACTCAAATACCTTTTCAAAAATTAAAAACATTGGCTTCAAACAAATTTTATCTCACAGAAAATATTATTTGCGAAATTTACCTAATTTTTATTAAAACCCAACAGTTAAGTTGTTAATCGGAATGGGAAGTTATCAGTGTGGGTTGCATCCCAGCCGGTATATTGAAAATATATTCATCTTAGAAATAAAAAATGAATTTAATTTTGATTTGAAATTTGATGTGCATTTCTTCAATGTTAAGGTTTTTTGATCTTTATTCCTTAATTAAATTCCTTAAAATTAGAATGTCATTTTTGTAACGTGATTACTTAAATAATTAATTACACCTGAAAAACCAAAACCATTTGTCCTTTTTCCTAAGAACGCAAGAAGCAAGAAGAAGATAGTGTAGTAATCTTTAACCATTTCTCCTTTTTTGAAACAAACAAAATGAGGTTGAGGAGAAAAGTAGGTTCTTAAACTAATTTTGTTACCTTTTTGGTTTAATACATTTAACTAAATTATTTTCTAGAAACTTCCTCACATTTTTATCTACGCAACAACCTGTCAACTTAAACACGTACTATCGTACTTAATTATGTACCTATTTTTAACTCCAAAAGGATAAATATAGAAAAATATGTTTTAAAATAGGTAAACATGCATAAATTCTCATTTTTTTCCAATTTTAACACAGTTGTTTCGCACTGCAAAATATTAAAGAAAAAAGTCTGAAGCTACTATTAGAAGGTCAACGTAAACTGTCAACGCGTTAACTCTTTGACGTAAAATAGACATAAACAACATAACGTAGGCTGAAATAAATATTATTTTGTCTAATAGTGGGATAGTCAACATCTTAAGCATTGACGCTGTGAACGTTGACGGTGCGTGCGTTGACACAGAATATTTATATGTTTTTATGACGTCACAAAGTCAACGCATTGGCCCTTTGTTGATTGTTTAATTCTAGCTTGAGTCATCACTTAACTCTAATTACGAAACGACTTAAGTCCTTACAATTCAATTTTCTACATACCTACCCAACCCACCCACTACCCACATTACAATAAAAAGATAAACAAATCTTTGTATACCTATATAATTGAATAGTACTATCATGAAGAAGGAACGCTCGACCTGACATCTTCTTACGACTTCCTAAACAATTCGTTCCACATGTTTCGCATGTGGAATGTATTGGGGTGGGAGTAAAAATGAGCGAGGATTCCAACATAAAATAATAAATTTCCAGATTATTAGAAAAAACAGAAGATAGAGAAGAACGTATACAAATTCAGCGAAAGTTCGAGGGAGTCAATGAAAATACATTTTTGTTATAATTTATTATTTATATTTTGTATAATTTGTTATTTTTATTGTTTGATTGGTTGATTGGCAATGAAATCATTTAAAAAAACACACAGGACAAAAAATAGATGAAAAATTAGAATATAAACTTTTTGTGGTTGCCAATTAGAAAAATTGCGGTTTTCCCTATTTTTGTCTAATCATTTGCAAATGAGACAAATATTTTTAAACCATGCTAATAATAGTGCGAACATTTTTAACTTAAGATAGGAAGTTATTGTAATGGGTCCGATTTGTCAAATTCAAAATTTTGACATTTCTCGACGTTCAAGGTCCCTAGAGTCGAAAAAAAAGATTTTTAGAGAGTTGTCTGTGCGTGCGTGTGTACGTATATACATACATACGTTCGTGCATCCGTAAGTTTGGGAACTTTTTTCGTCATCCATAGCTCAAGAACCAGTGGAGATATCGACTTCAAATAAATATTGTTATACAGATAATAATGCAGAAAGATGCAAAAAGGGCTCTCAAGAAAATTGCATGGGTGGTTTTTTTGACATAGTAATTTGAAAAAAGGGTAAATATTTTGATTAACCCTAAATATCTCACAAACGATACCAAAGAAATATGTTTTTTGAAAAATTCCAATTAACGTTTTTTTTATAAATCAAAAAAACTGAAAAACAAAATATTATTCGCCTAGAAAATTATACGAACAAAAAATGATTTTATCTCCAAAACTATTTTATGTAACGAAAAATAACGTTTTTGACATCATTTTAAGGAATGGGAAGTTATCAGTGCGGGTTGGGTCCGAGCCGCTATATTGAAAATATACTCATGTTAAAATAACAGCTTTAATGGTCACTTATTTAAAAACTCTTTTTAGTTAATTTGATGTTAGCACCGTAGAAATAAATCAATAGTAATTGAGGTGAAGATTAAAATTGACAAAGATTTTGTTAGAAATAAAAAATGTATTTAATTTTGATTTGAAATTTGATGTGTATTTCTTAAATGTTAAGGTTTTTTTATCTTTATTCCTTAATCAAATTCCTTAAAATTAGAATGTCATTTTTAAAACGTGATTACTTAAATAATTAATTACACCTGACAAACCAAAACCATTTGACCTTTTTCCTAAGAAAGGAATAAGCAAGAAGAAGATAGTGTAGTAATCTTTACCCATTTGTCCGTTTTTTAAAACAACCAAAATGAGGGTGAGAAGAATAGTAGGTTTTGTTACCTTTTTGGTTTAATACATTAATTTAACAAAATTATTCCCTAGAAACTTCCCTACATTTTTGTCTACGCAACAACCTGCCAACCTAAACAAAAACTGTCGTACTTATTTATGTACCTATTTTAACTCCAAAACTATAAATATAGAAAATATGTTTTAAAATAGGTAAACATGCATAAATTCTCTTTTTTTCCAATTCTAACACAGTTGTTTAGAAAAAAGTCTGAAGCTACTATTAGAAGTTCAACTTAATCGGTCAATGCGTTGACTCTTTGACGTCAAATAGACTTCATTTGTAGATCTACAATAATTAAAAATCACAAAATAATTATGTAATATGCTTGAACTCTACCAATTTTAACATTCTTTCACACCCTAATATGAAAAAAAAAAATAAAAATAACGTTGGCTTAAATAAAAATTATTTTGTCTAATCGTGTGATAGTCAACATCTTAAGCATTGAAGCTTTGAACGTTGACACAAAATATTTATATGTTTTTATGACGTCACAGAGTCAACGCGTTGGCCCTTTAAGTTCATTGTTTAATTCTAGCTTTAGTCATGACTTGACTCCAATTACGAAACGACTTTAGTCCTTACAATTCAGCTTAATACACACCAACCTCCTTAATACTTACTTTTCTACATACCTACCCAACCCACCCACTACCCACATTACAATAAAAAAAAAAAATTAAAATACCTACATCGAATGTATTGCTATGGAAAAATTCAAAATATGGCAACGTAGCATTCTATTAAAACTTAAATTTGAAAACGTTGCTTTTAAATTTTCAGATTTCACAAAAATAGAAAATCTAAAACCAATTTTAAAACAATTTTCTGCTAACAAACCTAAAACACATACAACTAAATGTATTGTATATGCATACCTTCTATACATTGATAGATATGAATAAAACAAATCTCAGGTAACGTTGGCAACGACTGATTTTTGTTTACATTTGAGTAATTTATTTTATTTATTTATTTCAATATTTTTATACTTCCAGTCGCTCTTAGATTCCACACCAAATTTCCGTACACACAGCGCCCTCATGGTCCGCCTTTCGTACCAAAATTTTCTGTTCCATGATAATACTATGCAGTTTATATACAAAGAACAAATTTAAAAAATACCTACCTATGGAAAAATTCAAAATATGACAACGTAGCATTGCATCAAAACTTAAATTTGAAAACGTTGCTTTTAAATTTTCAGATTTTACAAAAATAGAATATCAAAATCAAATGAACACAATTTTCTGCTAACAAATCTAAAACACATACAACTAAATGTACGTATATGCATATCTTCTATACGTTGATAGATATGAATAAAACAAATCTCAGGTAACGTTGGCAACGACTGATTTTTGTTTACATTTGAGTAATTTATTTTATTTATTTATTTCAATATTTTTATACTTCCAGTCGCTCTTAGATTCCACACTTAATTTTCGTACAGACAGCGCCCCCATGGTCCGCCTTTCGTACCAAAATTTTGTGTTCCATGATAGTACTAAGCAAGTACTTATAAGTTGAGAAAACGGTTTGGATCAAATATGGAACACCATGCAGAAATAAACGTTAATTTTTTACAGAGATAACAGAATTCAGATATGGACCCACATCGGTTTTACGGAGGTATCCATACTTCTATACAAAATTTTTCCGCGACAGCAGTGACGAAGATTTTTCAAATGATGAGCACAAGGTAAAGAGAATCTATATATTCCAGAATCCAGAGTCTGATCAATCCGATTGAGAATTAGAAGATACTTTGTATATTAATTTGAATAGTATTATCATGAAACACAAAATTTTGATACGAAAGGCGGACCATGGGGGCGCTGCCTGTACGAAAATTAAGTGTGGAATCTAAGAGCGACTGGAAGTATAAAAATATTGAAATAAATAAATAAAATAAATTACTCAAATGTAAACAAAAATCAGTCGTTGCGAACGCTACCTGAGATTTGTTTTATTCATACTTATCAATGTATAGAAGGTATGCATGTACAATACATTTAGTTGTATGTGTTTTAGATTTGTTAGCAGAAAATTGTATTCATTTGATTTTAGATTTTCTATTTTTGTGAAATCTGAAAATTTAAAAGCAACGTTTTCAAATTTCAGTTTTGATACAATGCTACGTTGCCATATTTTGAATTTTTCCATAGCAAATACATTCGATGTAGGTATTTTTTAAATTTGTTTTTTTTTTTTTGTATTATAATGTGGGTAGTGGGTGGGTAGGTAGCAGAAAATTAAGTATTAAAGAGGTTGGTGTGTATGAAGCTGAATTGCAAGGACTTAAGTCGTTTCTTATTTAAAGTTAAGTCATGACTCAAGCTAGAATAAAACAATCAACTTAAAGGGCCAAAGCGTTGAGTCTATGACGTCATAAAAACATATAAATATTCTATTCACCGTTCACAGCGTCAATGCTTAAGATGTTGAATATCACACGATTAGACAAAATAATATTTATTATTTATTAACGTTATTTTTATTTTTTTTTTCATATAAGTGTGTCAAAGAATGTTAAAATTGGTACAGTGTAAGCATATTACATAACTATTATGTAGTTTTAATTGTAGATCTACAAATGACGTCTTTTTTACGTCAAAGAGTCAACGCGTTGACCGTTTACGTTGAACTTCTAATAGTAGCTTCAGTCTTTTTTTTTAATACTTTGCAGTGCGAAACAACTGTGTTAAAATTGGAAAAAAATGAGAATTTATGCATGCTTACCTATTTTAAAACATATTTTTGTATATTTATCCTTTTGGAGTTGAAAAAGGTACATGAATAAGTACGATAGTATGTCCTTAGGTTGGCAGGTTGTTGCGTAGATAAAAATGTAAGGAAGTTTCTAGGAAATACTTTTGTTAAATTAATGTATTAAACCAAAAAGGTAACAAAATCAGTTTAGGAAACTACTATTTTCCTCACCCTCATTTTGGTTGCTTCAAAGAACGGACAAATGACTAAAGATTACTACACTATCTTCTTCTTGCTTCTTGCGTTCTTAGGAAAAAGGGCAAATGATTTTGGCTTGTCAGGTGTAATTAATTATTTAAGTAATCAAGTTATAAAAATGACATTCTAATTTTAAGGAATTTAATTAAGGAATAAAGATCAAAAAAACCTAAACATTGAAGAAATACACATCAAATTTCATATCAAAATTAAATTCATTTTTTATTTCTAACTAAATCTTTGTCCATTTTAATTTTCACCTCAATTACTATTGATTTATTTCTATGGCGCTAACATCAAATCAACTAAAATGAGTTTTTAAATAAGTGACCATTAAAGCTGTTATTTGAACATGAATATATTTTTAATATAGCGGCTGGGGTGCAACCCACACTGATAACTTCCCATTCCAATTAATTACTTAACTGTTGGATTTTAATAAAAATTACATAAATTTAGCAAATAATATTTTCTGTGCGATAAAATTAGTTTGAAGCCAATTTTTTTAATTTTTGAAAAGGTATTTAAGTTAAAAGTACATTTTTACCAAGCTTTAGGATTGTTTTTTATATATATTTTGTACAAAGACTGTCAATTTAATTTTTCTCATAATTTTACCAGATGTCAAAAACGTTATTTTTCGTTAGATAAAATTGTTTTGGAGATGAAATCATTTTTTGTTCGTACATATAATTTTCTAGGCGAACAATATTTTGTTTTTCAGATTTTTCGATTAATAAAAAAACCTTAATTGGAATTTTTCCAAAAAATATATTTGTTTGGTATCGTTTGTGAGATATTTAGGGTTTACCAAAATATTTACCTTTTTTTTAAAATTGCTATGTCAAAAAACCACCAACACAATTTTCTTGAGAGCCCTTTCTGCATTATTGTCTGTATAAAAAAAAATATTTCCAGTCCATATCTCTGCTGGTTCTTGAGCTATGGACGACGAAAAAACTTCGGGAACGTACACACGCAAGCACAGACAACTCTCTAAAAATCTTTTATTTCGCCTCTAGGGACCTTGAAACGTCGAGAAATGTCAAAATTTTGAATTTGACAAATCGGACCCATTACAATAACTTCCTATGTTAAGTTAAAAATGTTCGCACTATTATTAGCATGGTTTAAAAATATTTGTCTCATTTGAAAATGATTAGAAAAAAATAGGGAAAACCTTAATTTTTCTAATTGGCAACCACAAAAAGTTTATATTCTAATTTTTCTTCTATTTTTTGTCCTGTGTGTTTTTTTTAACCTTTCACTGCCAATCAAACAATCGAAAAAAAAAAAAAACAAATTATACAAAATATAAATAATAAATTATAACAAAAATATATTTTTCCCTCGAACTTTCACTGAATGTGTATACATTCTTCTCTATCTTCCGTTTTTTAAATAATCTGGAAATTTATTATTTTATATTGGAATTCTCACTCATTTTTGCCCCCACCTCAATACATTCCACATGCAAAACATGTGGAACGAATTGTTTAGGAAGTCGTAAGAAGATGTCAGGTCGAGCGTTCCTTCTTCATGATAGTACTATTCAATTATATATACAAAGGAAGGTAACATTTCTCTATTCCAGATGGTACCTCCCTCAAATAGAAGTGCGAGAACTGAAAAAAACCAGAGGCGGGATGGGATTTTGGAAAAAGGTGATAACGAAACCGGAAACAGGCACAGGTGATACGATACGATACAATACTTTTTTACAGAGGAAATGTTCAAATATATAGAATAAGATAATCATGTGAAAAACTCCCGAAAAAATTGCCCATATAACAGCAATGGAACTTGAACAGTTTGTTGGAATATGCCTTTACATGTCCATCGTACAATTACCATCAACTAGGCTTTATTGGAACGAAAGCTTAGGTTACCCAAAAATTAACTCTGTAATGGCACGTAAACGGTAAATGAACAAATTATACAAACCAAAAGCAGATCAGCTATGCGGCAATTAAGCAAAAAAAAACACAGATGGGGATATCAAAATTTTGTTCTCAGTGGTAGCTCTGAGTTCAGATACGACTTTGAACTTTATACTTGGTCCCAAGGACATGTACAGTTGTACACCGTTTTGCCAAAAATTAGTACATCCAGTTTCGTTGTTGTTCGACTGCCGATAACTATTCCCGACGGATTCAACTACAAATTATTCTTTGACAACTGGTACACGTCCTTACCGCTGTTGACTTATCTGGCAAAGACAGCGTTTTTACCTTTAGGAATCATAAAACGAATTGGATTCCGGGTTATAAAGTTCCTACCGAAAAGGAATTGAAAAAACGGAAGAGGTGAAACTGTGGAAAAACTCTCGACAATTTCTGTAGTATTGACAATGTCTCGAAATCTTTGACAAGTTCTTATTTTGGAATAATCTTTAGTTATAGTTCGATTATGGCCAATTTTGTAAGCGTAAAACAACGAAATATTTTTAAAAACGGTTCAAAATTTGTGTTGCTGGCTTTAAAGCTATTTTACGGGTTTGAAAAGAAAAAGAGGAGGTGCATTGAACTCTGTGCAGAAGATTCAGATATTTGTTTGGATATCAGAGTGAACCTGCGTTATCATAGGTCTTTCATTAAATGCTGAAATACTCTGGGTATCACTATGTGCATAAAAATAGCAGTAACTCAAATGAAATCATCTTCGCTTTCTAGTCTTTTCACAAGTTTTAGCTGTAGTCAGTTACATACGTCATATGTATGTGAATAAATCGGGAAAAGCTAAAAACATGAGGTTTTAAGGTAGAATTTTGTAGGTAAGACTATTTAGCATATTCTGTTTTGTATTCACATAAAACCTGTCCAGCTTAAACTTTAAGTTAAGGTTATGACTAGTTATTTATAGCTTGTTTACAAAAAATAATCCATTGAAAATGATTGCAAAATTGATTTGAATCGGTTCTGAATCCTCAATATTTTAAAGATCTAGCCCTCAGCGACAGATTTCTGGATGTCTTTAACATGCAGCTGACAGTGTAAGCATTAAAAAAGCTAGAAATATGTGTCTTACATTCGATTTAAATTCTTACTACATTCGCGTAGTACTGTTAAGGAACGAAAATCTGAACCTCATAAAACGGGCGAATTTGGGCGCAAGAGTAAACTGTTAAAAGTTAACAATTCAGCTAGTTATTTACTTAAGCATAATCTGTTAATATATTGTTAAAAAAAGTGAGGCGAGTAACACTACGACGATGTCCTAACAACTTAATGAGCCCTATCGCTAACGAGATTTCCTTAGAAATATTTCCCACGTTTGAAAAACTGGTATCGTTCGAAATTCTCCATGAAATTTTTGCTATCGTAAACGTTTACATGGGAAATCTGTTGTCATTTCTCTAGATTTGTTCCGAATTTATTTTGATGAATGAGTCCAAATATACGACACTACACAATCTGCATTCCATAAGTCGTTTTCAACTTTTGTCACTCGTTCGTTATGTTGTCGTGTGTAAACGTCAAGTGTGTTGAACGCTTTCATTCAGCATTTTGTAAGACAAAAGAAAACGACGTCAATGAAAGAAAACGACGGTATCTCTCATTTGAAAATTGAAAATTTGCTCACGATGAAGAAATGGAATTTCGTAAAACTGCAAGTTTCCTTGTTTAGTAATTTATTTTATGGAATTTATTAGTACTTAATTTGCCATAAATAAAAACAAAATATTTTGTTCATATTTGCAGTTGAAATTAACAAATCAGAATCAGTTACAGGCCATCGTCGAGCTGATGGAAAGCAATGAGCAGCGGAATCAACAAAACATAAAAAGGAAATGGAATTCCATAGCTAAGCAGTTGGTCCTCCAGTAAGAGATGGAGATGTTTGGCAAAAGGTTTGAATCGCTTATTTTTTTAAGAATGTTTGCTTTAATCAGGTTTGGGCAAACTTTAAGTTCAAAGTGAAGAAGAAAATAATAAACAATTCAAAAGAAATAAAAGCACCTGGAGTAGGTCCAAACCAATTGCAAATTTTATCTCCGCTGGAAGATGCTGTAGCAAATTTGCTTTAGAACAAACAGTGGTTAAACCCAAATGGAAATCCAATGTGTGTATCCCAGCCCAATTTACTTCCTAAAACTTTGACGACTACATCCGGACATACATCAACTCGAACTCAGACTACAGATGCAGTATTGAATCAGGCAAATCAAATGGATTTGAGGTTTGTCATCTGCTTTCTTTTTATAATTAATTGTCCTTTTTCAAAACTTCGCACTTAAACTTCTTCATCATCATCACTATCGCTACTCGTGTTGTAATATATTTCTACACTTATCATATGAATTACTTATTTATTTATTAATAATTAAATAAAACCGTATTTGATAAATATTGAACAATGATTTTTTATTTAGACTTTAATTTGCATCGTTTAAAAATCTGCTACAAATTTGTCGTGTCGAAGAACTTATGGAATGCCACTTAAAAAACGACACGACAGAATAAACGAGATTCGTCGAAAAAACGAGACGACATGAATGATTCAATCGTCCTTAGTTATTGAATGTTCTTCATTGAAAACTCTTTAAAAGGCTTAAGTAAGATACTGGACTACCCGAACAAAGATAGACGTTATAATATTTTTTTGTAGGTCAATAGAAGAATGTGTACTATAAAAATAATATCGAAAAATTGTTAGAACGCCATAATCGCGCTAACTCTTCCTAGGCAAATTTCTATATAATTAACTCCCTTATAACCTTTCTCTTTCTATATCGAATAGCTTTTGCCTTTCCAATAAAAAGTGTCCAATATGATCGGGTTGTTTATTACGAAGTATTTAAGCGAAATAATCTTTATAAGGACATAAGGACCTTACAATCTTCGATGCACAGTTCATCTACAAGTCTAGAAAAATTAAACTTGTTAGACGACGACGACGGACGTTCGGTTTGCGACAGGGATAAGTCAAGGGAATTTTTGAAGCAGTCATCGTCACCGTGATAGTCGAGCCAATGACGACGATTAATATATTTATAGCTAATTCCTAACACAAAATTAATTACATTTCAATACAAAAATTAATTCAACCCCCAGACCTTTTGTTGCCTGAAAATAATATTACGTCCACTTTATTTTTGTATTCTACTCATCTAAGGAATTAAGCTCCTCTTTTCGATTTCGAGCTTCGATTAAGAACTCAATTCATGAAATTAAATTTTAATAAATAAAGTTTGATAACTTTTGCTGGGAGTGCGTGATTTAGAAAAAGAAGCATTTTATAAGAATCTTCAGACGAATCTAGCCACCTTTTAAATACAATCTTTTATTATATTATTCCAAAACTTCAAAATTCCAATTCGATTTAATAATTTATAGTGTAATTATTTATTTATTTAATTAATGCAAAAATTTATTAAAAATAAGAAAACACTCATTTGTTTCCATATCAATTCTTTTCTGTTTGTTTTATTTATATACTTAAACATTTACTTTATGCATCCTAAGCCTGAATATTGTTTCGTATCTCGCTGCATGCTTTTGTTTATAATTCGCTTTTGTTTTTTTGTTTGTTTTTTATATAATAATAATAATAATTTAGTCCTTAAATAGTTATAACATAACAAAAATAATAATAATTTAAAATAAAATAAAAAAAAACAAAACAAATACAAATTTTAAAAGATGGATGTGTTATTTTTTTGTTTGTTTGTTAAATATGAATAAATAATTTAACAATCCTATGTTAATTATTTTGAGCTTGGTGTATTTTTATTTAACGATGACGATCCTGAATTTGTTGGTGATGAGATTACAGGCGACCCCGCATTACTTCCTATTTTATAAACGCCATTCCTAAATAGAATAACTAGGACTGTTATATTATCTACTGAGCCACGATAATATGACTGCATGGCTAGACTCTTTGCTCCATAATCGGATTCGTGGATATGCTCTTTTATATAAGCGACAGCCTCTTCATTCGAGAATGTATCCCAAAGGCCATCTGAGGCAAGAATTAAAAATATTGGTCTAAAACAAAAAGAAATTGAATCAATTATTTAAAGAAGAATTGTCTGGGATGTGTGAACTTACTTATGATCGTTTAATTCGAATGTTAGTATATCTGGATTTGCTATGACTAGATTTTTGTCTTTTAACGGATAATCACCCAACGCTCGTGATGTGGCTAAAATACCAGCAACTCGCCACACACCTCTGAATGCAATAAATCCACCAGCATCGTGTATTCGTTTCCTTTCTCGAACCTAGACACAATTTAAGCAAAAATCAATCAATGACTTAAGAACAAGATTGTTTAATCATATTTCATACCTGTTGCGGTTTATGATCGAAAGACAGTGGTATCGCCACACCTCGTGAATCACACATCACACCTCGGGAATCGCCCACATTTGCAACAATCAGTCTGGTGCCCTGGATTATGGCAATCAGTGCTGTTGTTCCAGCGATATTTGTCTTTATTTAAAGAAGAAAAAGAGATAAAAGTTTAAAGCTTTTGTGGAACGAACAATCTTTTTTTAAAAAAAAACTAGTCTTACCGATTTCTTAGCTGCTTCTACAAGTTTGTAATCAGCCGCGAGTACCTCGTCGGTGATCATTTTACCGAAATTGATTTTACCATTTTCAATGTAACACTTTGCATCGAAACTGGTTGGCGGAGCTGGTTTGCTTCCAGAATTGTTCGAATTATTGCTGATGTTAAAGAGGTTGTCTTTGCCTCCCAATGGACGAATCAAGGAGTTTAGTTTCGATGTAAATACATCTGTTGGTTGGGTGTTATTTTGCTTTGGCGACGAGCAGTCATCTGTGGTACTGTGGATGATAGAAAAGAATACGTTAAATTTGAAAATCTATGTAGGGCCAAAGTTCAATCGAGTGTATTCAAAGATTCAAGATGTAAACAAAATAATCATTCTCACTTGAAAATGCTCATAGAATTCAGGTAGGTACTTGAAAACGATCAATTTCGTCTGCCAAAATGGAATGAGGAACCAATTCAATTGTGTTTTTAGACAATATACATATCACGGACAGCCTTTGATTTTTCAATCAATACAAAACCAATTATTTGTTTTTAATGTCCTTTGTATTTTCAAAGAAATTGAACATTGATTATTTTAAGATTTTTAAAAACACGTTTCAGTGTTTTCAATTAAAAATATTTTAATTGTACGTACGTCGCATTAGGCGATGTATACTATGTATGAACGTAAGTTTAATATTTAGAGCATGTCAAGTGCATACAATGGCGTATCCGTATTTATTTTTGTTTGTTTTTAAAACTAATAACTCAACTTGCCGCATATTTTCAAGTTGCAATGGAAAAAAAATAGAGAAAATTAAAACAATAACACTTCATACCAACATTCACTTTCAACTACCAAATCCCAGCAGCAGCAGCAGAGGGGCAATTAAATTTTCATTTCAAACTTGGATTGTGGCCAAAAAGAGTGAAGTGAGTATTTTTTATTTTTTTTTTAAATTCTACCATTCAGGCAAACGAATATCGATTGGTATTGTGATATGGGGAGGAAGCAGGTGACATGGAAGAAGCTTTAACCATCAGTAAAAAAGACATCAAAACTGAAATCAAACGATGCATAAGGACAACAAACCGATGTGATGATGATGGTGGCTTTTGAATATCCTCAACAATGTATTTATAGCCATTCACCTCGTTGTTGAACAAATTTTTGAAAAATATTTTTGCCTCATCCTCTTTTTGAAGGTCAACAAGGGGTAAGATGTGCAAGTGGCTGTACATTATAGAATATGTATACATATAGAAACTATAATAACAAAATGACTAAGAAAAGAGGTTTGTTGTTTGTTATGACTGGAAAAACAACATAGTCATAGTGTATTGTCTGAGAGGAAATGGTGACTCAAAAATGAGGATGTACGAAAAGACTTTTTTGGTTTAACTTAGAATATAGGGTGTTTCTGAAATGAAATTAGGAACTTGAATTCTTTCGTTTTAAAATACTAACCAATTAGGTATTAGCATTAACCTTCCAAAGAAGTTTAAAGAATTTAAGACCAATCCTTTCCCTCTGGTGGAAAGAATACAAATTTTGTTCAGGTTAAATTGTAAAAGAACGGGTCTGTAAATTTTTTTTTCGGATACTTCATAGAACCAAAAAAGTAATGACTGTAGGATGTTTCCAAAAACTAATCTTTTAGCATGTTTTTAAAGAAAGAGATTTTTCAATTAAGGATGTTTGTAGGATATTTGTATACAAAATTTAAAAGGCAATAAAATGAACTTTTCATAACTTTGGCATTTTCTAAATATTGTTATTTTGTACGTCTTCGTTTAGGGAATATTTGTCTTTTTGAACAAAAGTTTTGAGCTGTCATGTATGTCGTCGTCCGGAACCGTGCTCCTTGTAAAGAACATTGGGCGCACTCACAAAGCTAGTGACTACGTAGTCAAAATTCAACTAGCTTTGTGAATGCAAAATTGCACTACAAAGCTAGTCAATCCGGAACTGTCATTTTAATGACAAATACAAATATACAAAATAGGAACATTTGTTTTTTATAAATGCAATAAAACCAAATAGATGATATAATATAATTGATTTATACTTGTATTTAAATACCGAAAGATTAATTTCAATTTGAATTCTTGTGTCCTTGCCGAACAGCTGATTGTGAAACTATAAAACCAGTTTGGACTAATGGCTGAATCACAAACACGCTTCAGCTTCGGCTTCGCCTGACGTTTAAAAGTTCAGCTAAAGGAATTCAATGCATTCTATCACAATGAAGCTTCGACCTCACGTTTCGTTTGACAATCGTAAGGAAAAGAACGTAATGTGACTCCAAACGGAAGCTCTAGTTCAATTATCTGAACATTTGCTTTGACAGCTCAACAGCTATAAACAAAATGTCAACAAACAAAATATTTGATCTTTGCAGGGATGAAATAATCAAAATGTCATTCAAAGCAACCTTGAAGCAGGCCCACCGAAGGGCACGTAGACGAAGCCGAAGCTGAAGCGTTTGTGATTCAGCCATAACTTTGTAGCCGATGTAGTAGATTTAGCCAATCAGAATCTCTTGACTACTTCGCCACTAGCTTTGTGATTGCGACCACAGTTTTTGGACCCTCCAAAGACAGCAGATACTCGTAAGTCACTTAAATATCGCAATTTTTACGTAAACAAATTAAAGAATACAAGCATTAATTGTAGCCTCTTCAAAAGCCCACAACAAAAATTGATTTTGAAGTAAATTTTCTGACATTTAAATTTAAGAGCTGTTTTAAATTTTAAATGTTATTTTAAAATCATTGGATCTCTCAAATATTTTCATTTCCACCATGATTAGGTAACAGTTTCCACACGAAATTTGTGTTTCGGAAAATTTAAACTGTAATTGCTTAACTTTTAAAACTCCTAAATGCAATATAATCTTAAGAGAGATATGGTTTTTGTTTAGTTCAATAAAAATAAAATTTTTTTCGGTAACATTGGCATGGCATTAAAATAAATTTGGAAGCGTTTATGAACAAATATCCGTTCTTATGGTAAGTGTGTGATCCCAGCTTCTTGACTAAAAGTCTGAATCCCGCCTTGCACTACTTCACACTACCTTATCGACATCTCTCGCGACTTTACGTTGGTGATAAATTTCATTTTTTTTAGCAAACAAGTCTTTTGTGTAAATTTGTTCAAGTTTATATTTTGAGCAGTCAATTGTTCGCCGCTATGAACTCAGTGCACATTGAATAGTTTGGTAGATAGTGGCTTCACCTCGGAAAGAACGATAGTAAGCTCGAAATTCGTTTAAACTTTAGTTTTGGTGTACCTTTTGTGAAAATTCTCATAAGATCTCATGACAACGTAATTAGTTTTTGAAGAAAATCTGTTTTTCTCAAGTATGTTCTTTTTTAGGTCTAAAGATGTTAATGAATCGAATCGAGATTTCGATCCAGGTATATGGTGGCACTGAATCGAGGAATCGAATTCAAATGGAATCGAAATGACATTTGGGTTGTATTTGTGTGCGTACTGCTACGTGAATAACTTTCAAATTTTATAACAACGCTCTCAACACAAAGACGAGCGCCAAATTAAATTCAGCTTAGAACCAAAAATACTCCATTTAAATGGAGCTAAATCCTGATTCAATTCGGATTCAATTCTCCTTGTAAACGCGGTAAGAATGTCTGCAGTAAACAATGGCTGCATTCAATCTCGTGTTGGATAGGGTATCTTGGATATGTGGATTTTTAGATACCTTGTTGAACGAGTTGGATAGCTGTATTGAGACAGCTATCAAAAAATAAAAACAACTTTCAGCTGTTCACAAAAAGTAGAGAAACATTTAAGCTTCAAAATTGTTCCAAGATAAAACATTTAATGGATAATTCAACTGATTCGTCGGACTATGAGGACTATTATGAAGTGACAATATCTAGATATAGTTTGGAAGAATTTCAATCTCATTTCCGAATGAGCAGAAGTTGCAACTTCAACTAAAATTTTGTGTCAAAAATCTGAAATCAATTTTCAAGTTTCTTGAAATTCAACCATGTGTTGATGTTCTGTCATATTCCTACATACCCCAGAAATTATTGGATACCTTTGGATTCCTTTTTTGATATCTCAGCTGTTTTTGATCAGATGTTATTTTACACGTCTACCCTATCTGTCTGAGATTGAACGCAGCCAACAAGGTCTGACTTAGTCCGATTTGTATGTAAACAGAGTTAATAAACGTCAGAGAAAAATGGCTGCCAAACAAATTTTGTTGAACTTGATTTTTGATGATATAAACAAGAATTTAAATTATTATCATAAAAAAATTAACAAAATGTTTGCCATTACTTTCATTCTTTACGAGTCAGTGTCACTTCATCCTTCTTGTAAAAAGTATTTTTATAATTCCCGCTCTTTCTGCAGCCAAACAAATTCAGCTGCACAATATGCCCTATGATGCTGACGACAGTCTGACGTTTATGAACTGTAGGTACTGCAGGTTGACTAGGTTAGTTCGATCGAAAATCTGACTATGAATGCAGATAACGCAGTTCTTAGTTAGGCTGACGTTTATGAATACACCCTGTGTCTATTATATTGCCAATAGATGTTTATTCAAAGGGAAGACCTAATATCCAAAATGCATATTTTAAATATTAGGTCTTTTCTTTCTAAAATTACCTTAGTGATTTCCTCAGACTATCTCTTCGACGTACCGAAGCTGATGTGTCGTTTTCTTTATTATTTTCATCCTTTCGACTTGACTTTCTTTTCAAATAAGGGCTATTTTCATAGTCACTTGTATTGTTGCCATTATTTACTGTAAGTTGATCTCCCACAGATCCTGCGCCACCACCTTTTAAAAGTGCAGCTGTTTCAGTGATTTTATGATAAATATTCTTCACTAAAATATCTTTAGCAAAATCAGCAGCAAATTCACCACCATGACCATCAAAGACTGCGAAAAATGATATTCCCGTATCGTTGTTTACATTTTCCTCAATGATAAATCTGAAAAGAAAAAAATACTAACATTACTATTTAATACTTTTATTGTAAATTGAAGATATTGGTTGTAAATATAAAAAATCTCAGGTTTACAACATGACCTTTGGCCGAGATTGTTTTCTTGTGATAACATGAAGCAACTTTGGTCGATAAGACTATCAGACACATACTTCAATTAAGCTTGATAATAAATATGAAATACACTAAAATATATTGGAATCTTCATTGATTTTAAAATAAAAAATGTTAGTAACTCCTTAATTGACTCAATTTGATTAAGATAAGATAAAAATATCATTTAATTTGGTTATGTCATTTGATTAGAGTTAAATTTACTTCAGTCGATTGCGAGATACTCGTTCATTTCCGAGAGGTGCAATTGAAATTAGACAACGGAAGAAAAAGTGGTTACTTTGTATCTTACTTTCAATTTTTAATCACATTGCGTTATTAAACTTAGTCATTTCTCAATTTATTTAAACCAATTTGTTTACTTAAGTGGAATTAAACAATACATTAAATACTCCTACAGTATGATGTCAATGTAAAGGGGCAGGGTTGGAGGTGGTATGATTAACACCAAATAAAAATACTGAATGGAACAAATAAGCAATTAAAAATAAACATAAATGCTAATTCGACCCGAAAGACACAAATTGAACAATTGATCCACCCAGTGACATAGTAAACAAGAGGATTAATATACATACAGCTATGGCCAAAATAATAGGAACAACACTTAATTTTCGGAAATTATTTCTTTAGCACTTTCATAAGGTAACAAATTTTTAATTTGATCAATTTTTTTAAATTTAATGGTGAATATTTTGTTGTAAATTTTAAAAAGTAATATTGGTTGTCAATAAATTTCGGGTCTATTGGATGCACATTTAAAAAAAAGGGAACAATACAGTTTGACAAAAATGGCAATCAATTCTATTTGTTGATAGACTATATTTGATACTTAGTTGAAAGACCTTTATTTTAATTGTAATAAAATTAATTTTATTTTACAATTAGTCATTCAGGTATTACAATTTTTCGATTTTTTCACAATTTTTCTTAGCACATTTCAATTACAATTGCATCTTGTACTCAACGAAATAGTTCTTATTGAGAAAGAAATAAATGTTATTCCTTTGAAATCAAAGCCTAGTTATTGAAATTATAAACTTTCCAATGTAGTGGAAACGCTGATTAATTATCAGCTCAAGGTCCATCTCACCGTAAAGTAAGATTTTTGAACTTGATATTACGAAGAAATTTATTAAATTCTTGTATTTGGCTTCAAAAAGCGTGATTTCGTAATTATCGAATTCTTAAATCGTTGGATTAGAAAACTTTCTTTCGAAAGCTCAATACAATGTGTTTTGAATTAAGTCCTCCTCAACAAAAACGACCCTCTAACCTGCTCCACTTGCAACACCCGCCTTGATCTAAAACATATTGTGGTACATTGTCTGTTGACGCAGCCCTTACCTAAAAAAAATTTTCAAAAATATTCCCGTATATTAAATCCTCAAAAATATCAGCTTAACTACAATAGCTGGTGTGCCCCTTGTCCTCCATTCTCTTCCCCATTTTTTAACTGGTCCGCTCCCCACAACTTTCAAATTAAATATGTATTTTCGCTGATGATAGTACTCTTAGGTTTTTATATTCGTTTCAAGAAGGAACTACAAAATATGATAAGGTCATTTAATTCCGGCCTTCACAGCATTATACAAATTGGAATAAGAAACCGGTTGGAATGCTTCGGGAACTTAATGCTGTCTTGTATCGTTGAAGCTAGATATATCCCCTTTGCAAATTTCTATAAGTGACACATTGATCAATAAAACGTATTTTCTCGATATTCTCGGTATGTGTATCAACAATTACCTCTTGTGAAACGATTTGAAGCAATTTTTTCCTTCTTCTGATCTAGCTACAACTTACAAATCCTATATACGTCCAAAACTTAAAAATAACTCACATCTCTGGACTGGCCCTCCAGAAACTTATTTAACATTTATTGACATTTCCCACTCGAACTTCGTACTATTATTGGACAGCTGGATTTGTCTCCCTAAACAGTTTAACAGTAATATTTGCGCTTTTTTGGGAAAGATCACCAGTTTACCATTGGCTGAGTTCAACCTCGTGTTGCATAGGGTATATTGGATAGGTGGATTTTTAGATACCTCATTGAACGAGTTGAATAGCTGTATTGAGATAGCTGTCAAACAATAAAAACAACTTTCAGCTGTTCACAAAAAGCAGAGAAACATTTGAGCTTCGTAGTGAAATACCTAGATATAATTTGGAAGAAATTCCGAATGAGCAGAAGTTGCAACTTCAACTAACATTTTGTGTCTTTTTGTTTACTAACAAATACAAAGAGCTGAAATTTAATTTCTGGAAATTCAACCATGTGTTGATTAAGCTGTTCTGTGAGATACCTACATATCCCAGAAATTCTTGGACAACTTTGAATTCCTTTTTTGACATCTCAGCTTTTTTTGAACAGCTGTTGTTTTACACGTAAAACACTAACAAAAAGGTATCTGGATACCCTATCTGTCTGAGATTGAACGCAGTCATTGAGTCAAACTTCGGTTTTACTGGGAACTGCACATATTCGTTCCTTAGACGTACTACACAAACTTCCAAATGGCCAGGTTTACACGACATAAGGGACTTAAAAGTAAGGCAAGGTTCTTGGCCAGCTCCAAAAAAGTTACCTTGCTATTTAGGCAACTTTAATGGAAAGTCAATTCAACTTATGTCAAAAGGACAGTTGATCATGTTTTTCATTCAACTGAAAGCTTAACTTTATTACTCTGTGATTAATTTATTTTCTATCTAATTCTATTTTACATAGAACATGTAAAGGAGTTAATTGTTAAATTGGTAAAGGAATAAGTAAAATGATTTTAAAATATAAAATACAAGTGGAGATGGACTTGAAGCTGGGCTTATAAGTTTTTTTGTAGACTACTATCTTTTTAGTAGTTTTATCAAGACAAACTAAAAGAAGAGGTCAGTGAAGTAAAGTTCCAAATTTGAAGTTTGTGACACTTTATCAACTACGAGTAACTAGTTGTCTTCGTAAAAATGTACGTTCAAAGAAAGTACGAGCAGCAGAAAGTACGAGCTACAAATAAAGTCTCTTATGTTGTTTGAACCTGCCCAATAAAAATCCTACACCGACGACGCTTCCATTTTAAGCCCTCCTTTTTTTCTTTATAAATAAACATTTCAATCATTTCTAATTGTAATTGAATAAAAAATCGATTTGAAATGAGAAGCAATAGGGCAGTTAATAAGGAAGGGATTTAGGATAGAGGATAGGTTAGGAGGATTCAATGACCACCCCATAAGGGTAGGCCAGAACTAGGATGTGATAAGGGAGTATGGGAGTTGGGATAGAATGTCCACTACGAAGGCGATGGCATGCTCGCGATGCTCGGCTAAGCTCGCCGGATGAGGGGGGATCTTACCTACGTAGATGGACCTTACCTCTTTCCAAAACTTAAATTTCATGCCATTACTAAAAAAAAACTTAAACGATCCCAAAGCATTACAATACCACATAACTCTAAAAGAACAATAACTTATACCGACTTGCAAACTACAACCAAAACAGGACTTCCAAACTAGTACTACACGTAAAGACCAACAAACACAGGACAACCTACACACCGCCACCAGACACAAAACTATCGACGCACTACGACCGACACACCATCACCGGGCACACTATCACCAGACAACATTACATTCACGCTCGACCTGACACACTATCACCAGATAACACGACATTCACGCCGGACCTGACACACCTCGGGTTGCAGCATGGCCGTACCCACCCAACCTGGAGTTTGACTGGCCTTATCTTTCGAGTTCCCCTCTAGTCTGTGAAGCTGAAGTTTACGTTGTAGGACCCGGTTTACTGAAGAGCATTATCCAGCCCTACCACACCTCCTCTGAAAATTGTAATCAGCACTCCATAACAACTAAATACTGAACCCCAAAAGTTGATGAAAATAAAAAAAACGCAACAAATCGACTACACTGTAACGTGACTTACTTACAGTTCAAAATTGTAATAGGTTTAATTAAGTTCTTGAGGGAAAAAACTTTAAAATTACAGTCAAGGTATATAAATGATTTCTTTATTAATTTAAAAAAGTACATCATACAAATATTTTGTAGTTTCACGAAAATAATATTTAATTACATTTTAGGCTAATGAATACGGGACAAAATTAATCACTTCTGCCTTTTGTAATTACTTTTGTTTTCAACCACATATGTAATTAAATTGCAAGTAATTGACGCAGTTGAAATTCTTTAACTACTTTATAATTAATTGAAAAAGTTAAAGTAATTGAATTTGTTTGTAATCTAATCATATTTATTCAACTCTGTTGTGTACTAATAAAATTTTAAATATTATATATAAAATTATTAATATTTATACTGAAACTTATAAAAGTATTTCTATTATTTTGACCATAGCTGTAGATGTAAAAGAAAGTATTTTGTTTTTAATTTACAATTTCAACTAAAGTAGGTAAATTAATTTATACACCCAAATAAATTGCAATTTAAATGTGAAATCTTAATTTTGGATTCAACTTTCACATTATTACAAGGTCTTCGATTCGAAATGAAAGACGTAAAAATAAAATGCAACCCCATGTCTACATCATCCCATTTCTGTCGACTGCAGCGCCATCATTGCCATTCGACAGCCAGTTACAGCAGAACAACAAACCACATCAAAAAGATAAATTTATATCTACTTATATTTACTTGATTCCAATTTGGGGGAAAAAAAGATAAAATATATAAATTCCCTTGGAAAATACAAAAATAAAAACAAACAACTGGTCATGGACGTCAATTTGGGGAAAGATAAAAAGAAAGATTCATATTCATTCATTAGCAAAGTTCGACATCGGATTGAGGTTATGCTCGTCCCTAGATTCGCCTTCGAGTGCATTGCAATTAAAGTTTTAAAAACTTTTTCTCCGAGTTAATTTCTTTTTATTTTAGTCAACGTAAATCCCTTTATTAAGAAATACTTTTACTATGGAGGTACAACTCATTAATTGCTTATTTATGTTAACTTATTTTGTAATTATTGAGTTTAAGTCAATTAAATATGTAATTTTGTCCATCATTTGTAAGTATTAATTGAGAGATAATCATGAGTTTATTTGTTGTTTATAGTTGCATGCAATTAAGAAAGCTTGTTACATTTGATATAATAATGATTTATATATAAAAAAATAAACTTTGAAATGAAAAATATGGAAATGCATTTGAATATCAATCACATTGCAGTCACACTCATTACAGTAGGTCAGTGACTTTGAATTACCGACGCCGGCGGTCTGTTTATTTTCATTTTTATGGGAGATCTTCAATTTGTTTAATGTAAACACCATCATCATTATTATGACTGATGTTTTTTTATAAACAAAGTAAACAATTCTGAGCATTTTAAATTGAGACCGTATATATTATTATATGTGGAATAATTGTGGATTGAGGTTGGATTGGAGCATGGGCATGGCGCAGTACGTATAATTTGAATGCGCTTTAGACACAAAAATGAGCAATCTGGCAAAAATAAATTTAAATTTGCAAAACGTTTTTATTTCAGTTTTTGAACAATTTCAAACTTCATTAGATATGTTTTGGTTTTAAAAAAAATTGAAGTACTTTAAGGTACAGTGAGTTTTTTTGTGTCTTACCATAAAAACACTTTGCTTTTCACTTTAGACTTTAAAAAAGTTAACAACCAATTTTTCTTTAAAATATTTTGTATTTAATAATTTCAATATATATGTATAAATGGATGTAATTTTTTTTTATTAAAATAGCAAATTAAAATATATATATAAAATATATAAAGAATACGACAACTCAAAAAAATAATACTTCATTAATATTCGTTTTTTTACATATTTTTTAACTTTTTAATTTTTATATTTTGCTGGATACCTTTGATTGGATAAAACTCCGTCCAGTCACTTGGGGATATTTTTTATTTTTGTTCCATTCTCCATGAAGCCGTTGCTTTAGTGCACTTAATGACGAGACAGGGTTTTCGCAAACTCCACGGTCCAATTCATTCCACATTCCATTGGATGTTTGGATAACTTTTGGACAGCTATACAGAAGCCATTCCCTTACAATATGCGCCTTGTGGTTCGGGTCATTGTCCTGGTAAAATTTGAAATTCCTTAAAATGCCCATTTTTTCACTACGTTGCCTAAAATTTTCTTTTAGGATCCTCAAATAGTATTCCTTATTCAATATACCGTCGATGAATGGTAAATTTCCCATGCCTCTTGCCGAAATGTACCCCCAAACCATATTGTGTCCGCCTCCATGTTTCACTGTTGGCTTGTGTTCCTGCTTTTAAGCTCTTCATTTGGCTTGCGCCACACCATAACTCTTCTATCCGGTTCAAAGAGGTTGTACTTACTCTCGTCAGCAAGTTGCATCCTTATTTTTGTGGTCCCTTGCAAATTTGATCCGAATTTGCCTGTTGCGCATATTGATAAAGGGTTTTTTTGGCCGTTGCTTTAGTGCACTTAATGACGAGACAGGGTTTTCGCAAACTCCACGGTCCAATTCATTCCACATTCCATTGGATGTTTGGATAACTTTTGGACAGCTATACAGAAGCCATTCCCTTACAATATGCGCCTTGTGGTTCGGGTCATTGTCCTGGTAAAATTTGAAATTCCTTAAAATGCCCATTTTTTCACTACGTTGCCTAAAATTTTCTTTTAGGATCCTCAAATAGTATTCCTTATTCAATATACCGTCGATGAATGGTAAATTTCCCATGCCTCTTGCCGAAATGTACCCCCAAACCATATTGTGTCCGCCTCCATGTTTCACTGTTGGCTTGTGTTCCTGCTTTTAAGCTCTTCATTTGGCTTGCGCCACACCATAACTCTTCTATCCGGTTCAAAGAGGTTGTACTTACTCTCGTCAGCAAGTTGCATCCTTATTTTTGTGGTCCCTTGCAAATTTGATCCGAATTTGCCTGTTGCGCATATTGATAAAGGGTTTTTTTGGGCAACAAGACCATTGTAGCCATTTGTCTGTACGGTCGTTTAGACATATACTATCATTTTGCGTTCCATTAACACTTCTTTCACAGTTTTTGGTGCACTTAAACAAGCATTTTCTTTAATTTTTCTTACTATAAGCCGTTCTTCTTTCGTTGTTAAATTTTTTGGTTGCCCCATCTGCTTGTTTAGTTCGATCCTTCCTTCTCTTTTATACCCCCGAACAATATCATCGAGTGTTTGGCTTCATGTCTAAAATATCAGCAATTTATTTGTATGTTTCACGGCACTTTTGAATAGACAAACTGTTAATAGGAGTAAATGTCATACTCAGCAAAGAAAACAAAAAAACGAATATTAATGAAGCGCCTACATGTGTCCTTTTTGCGTTGTTTATCGTATATCTTAATGCAGTTAAGTGATTACACCATTTTTTAATGAAATATTTAGGGAATAATATACTTATTTATAAAATAACTAAATAATAAACATAAATTCAACTTTTACTAAAAATGCGATCTGCAGGTTATGGTGTTGCTTTGACTCTGGCTTACTTTTTAAATGGTATATATTATAACATAAATTTACGTATAACTAACCTTTAGTTAGTTTTAAGCAGTATTCACATGAGCGCAACCAACGAACGACGAATAAATTACAAAATGTAAGTTTATATACGTTTGAAGACATATTTCCACACAAATTCTTAATAAACCGATAGCAATATAGTTTCTATTTGATTTATGATGCATACTTTTACTTTTCAATATCATATATTAATAAATTTAAGAAAACAAATTTATTCGTCGAGAAAAAAAATGTATGTGAACTACAACTACTACTACGAACTGTCAAACTGTATTCGCGTACCACATTATTCACACCCGCAACGCAATTGGTAACGCCAATTTGACTTTCATCAATGGTGACGCCGCGGGTCTCATGGACCGGGTTTTTCAACTCAAGATTTTTCGAAATGTGTTACTAATATTTCGGATTTTTTAAATATATGCTCCTTGACAATAAAACAATGATATTAAATCAACAGAAGCTCTTTTATTACAACACACAAATTCAACGAAAAACAATAACTGAGAAGAAATGTATTCGCATTTTTCGCACACCCGGTCTCTCCGACCAGTAGGTCGAGATTGGCGGGATAGCCTAAAAAATCATTCTTGGTTTGGTTCATTCGCGACGAATTAAAAACTCTCATGTGAAAGAAATGTCAAAATCGATGAATGTTCGTTCGTTCGTTGGTCGTGCTCATGTGAATATTGCTTTATGTGTCAACGAAGGTAAAGTTTTTCCTGGTTCAGACGACATAAGGGACTTGTAAAGTAAGGCAAGTTTCTAGTAACTGATTGGCCAGCTGCCAATGCCAAAAACTTGTAATTCAATTAAGGGAACTTTATTGAAAAGTTGACTGGAAAGTTAGTCAAGAAAAAATTCTCCCTAAGGGGCCAATTATAGCTATTATTGGTTTTCATTATTGAAACCAATCATTAGATTTTTTGGCAGGTCGTTTATAGCGATCATCAAAATGTCTGCCATTGAAAAAAATGTCCTGTTTAAAATCCACCGAAATACTATTACTTTCTGATTTGTTTTACTAATGAGCGTTTATAGCAATTAGTAAATGTACGTCATTAAATGTTGTTTTCTTTCGATCATAATATCGATTTTCGCGCATCAGACAACAATTTTTTTACTGTTGCTTTCATCAGTAAAATTTGTATGATGTGATCGGAACAGTCAAAAATTGGAATGGTTGAGAGTTGTAAGTCACTAGGCCCTGGTTCTCTACGGACTGTTGCGCCACCTAATTTATTTATTTAATTGTCATATTGACATAAGTTGACTTCACTCGATAGTTAGGGTGATTTTTTTTGACTAACTTGGCAGCTGGCCAATCAGATACTAGAGAATTGCCTTACTTTCAAGTCCTGAACCTGCCCATTGTCTTCTAAGGCAAACGTTTGACGCTGCCATTATAAACTTGCCTGTTTACTTGCCATCAAAAAGTTACCAAAAGTCGTCTGAACCTGGTTATTAGCTCGTTATTTTATTACATTAGCACAGGTTATGCAAAAACCATTTAAGTTCTATTAAACTAAGATACTACGGGACTAATGGAGCTAATATATGCAATCCACAAAAAGAAAATCTATCTAGATGCTTTTGAAAAACATCAAAAACAGATTGTAGTGATTTTTTACACTTGTCAAACGGAAGAGGATATTCTAATTACAATAATTGAACCTTTTTTACGGTATCAAAATATAATTTTTTAAAATGACTCCATGCTTCTTATCTTATTGGATCATCATAAATAATAATTAGACCGTAAAATTAAAATTTAAAAAAAAAGTAATTACACACTACCCGCATTTACACTATTCAAGCATGGCGGGAAAAATTTATTTTATCTTTAATTTAAATCAGAAATGGGGAAACACAAAAAAAAAAGTGACGCCACTACACGACTATGAACTACTTCAACCCTAACTCCCTGATTTTGTTCTTTCAATTTAGATAAATAAATTCAATAAAATTAAATATTTGAGTGTAAAAAAAGAACAACAAACAGCCAAATGGCAGATAAACTGAAGAAGACAAAGTAACAATTGATTACGAAATTTTCTTCGAACCATCAGAAATAAAAACAACACAACAAATCGGAATAGTTTGCCAAAAATTGAATACAAATGTTTTCGTCATTATTTTCAGCATGGTCAAACATCTCACGTTCACCCCTCATCACATCACAGCTTGTCACGATATGTATCTCGAAAAAAGATGCACCCAAAGATTCAAACACGAAAATATCTTTTGAAAACAGTCTCTGAGTAATTAATGCATTTA
Organism: Eupeodes corollae; assembly: GCF_945859685.1. Lineage (NCBI taxonomy): Eukaryota > Metazoa > Arthropoda > Insecta > Diptera > Syrphidae > Eupeodes > Eupeodes corollae. Next base: position 128,272,006 of record NC_079149.1, read on the forward strand.
ATGATGCAACTTTATCTAAAAATAAGTGTCAAATGCACACACAACTCTTCTAATTCTGACAGAGAATGATGCGCTGCATCACATTTTTTGAAAAAAATCTAGCTACTTTCAAAAGTTCAAATGGGTTAGTTTAAAAATTAAATAAGAATTCTATTTTTCAACTCGATTTGGTTGTCTGCTGAGTAACCCGCCTTGAACTCTGACAATATGTTCCTCGTAGAACTTCACATGCTATTGTTGCCATTGTGGCATTTTAATTAAATAAGAATTGTTAGCGATTGATTTATATTTTGGGTTTGTTGATTGAAGATAAAATAAACGCATTTGTTTATTGCAGTGAAAATAAATATTATACGGAAGAAATAAACTTTGATAGCTTTGCTACATCGAGGAAAAATTTCTTCGAAAAATTGTATTCATGATTTCGGGTGAATCTTGTCCTGAGCTATTAAAGCATAAAATAAATCTTCAACAACTGTTCAAGACACGTAATTCCAAAAAATATATATTTACAAACTAATAAACAAATAATATTATTGAAACACAAAAGATACGATTTTAAAATTGTTGTTCCATTCAATTTTTCTTATTCAGCAGATTCGGTTTTGGTTAAAAATAGCACAGAGTGTATTTGTCCTGATTTTTCGTACGTTCGTTCGCTATATTTTTCAGATGGTTTATAAGACGACTTTTATAAAGAGAGAGGCGTGACTTTTTATATTTTTACATTTTGGAGGCAACGATCACTGCCCCCATCTTGATGACGAACTAATTTTCGGTACAAATTTTGTCTAAATTTATCTTTATGTACATAACAATAGAATATATGTACAATTCGATATTAGTAAACTACAAATGATCATTTTAATACTTTCTGTTGGATTTTTAAAACATCTGGACTTGAAGGTGATTATAATTTTTGTTACTTTAAATAACAAAGCAAATATGATTTTGTTGTTTTGAATATCTCATAAAGCATTAAATATCAAAAAATAATCGTTTGTTCAAAAATAAACTAGGTAAATAAAAATCTTAAGAAAACAATGTTGTTTTGAATTTTAAGAGTTTTAGGTTGATATCAAATGCAATAAATGGTAAACATGTTGTTTTCAAAAATCCAGTCAAGGCCAAAACTTGAGATGACAAGTTTTGAGTTTTATCATATTTTTCTTTGGCAAACACATACATTTTAGTTTTTATTTTGTTTCATATCATTTTTGTGAAAGTGATGATTTGTTTCCAAATTTTCAAAAATTATCAGAATTCAGGTGAGTCTTCGGAAACAATTCAACGTGAAGAAATAAGGTTCAGTGACTTAAAATTACAATTTTATGACAAGTTCGAAAGAATGTAAGAACACACAAAGAAGATACACTGGACTCTTAAGAAATTTGTCAAATTCCTGAAAATAAAATGAATTACGGATCGAATTTTATTTTTATTTTAAACAAAAACAAAAAGACTTACAGCAGGGACAAAAAGCATGAACTTTGAATTCTTTTCAAGTCAGCTGAGTAAATATTGCCAGTTGGTGTTTTATTTTGTCACGGTTTTCCCCATTTTAAAATCAAATTACTTTAATTTATATTGTTCCATAGATTCGTTTTGCTATTTAAAATTTCAGAATTTATTTAATTAAAACATGTGCTGTTAATAACGTTGTTTTATGCTTTTGAAAATTTAAAATTACATGATTTTAAAATTCTAAAATCGGGCGATTCTAAAAAATAAAAGCGATTCTGGGATGAGACGCTAGGATAAGTCTTCTTATTTCTCTAAATATCGCACATCGTCCAACAAATGAAAAACATCCTCGCGCTTCTTCAAGTTGCACAGGTTACATAAAATCGGTAAGTCCTCACGATGAGGAATGTAGTTCAGATTAAGGACTTCTCCTCTTAGCCGGAACCTGCACGAAATTTGGTCGATGGTATATTTGCCGTGGAAGTATTTTCTTTTCCTGAGATCGTAGTCTAGTCTGCTGTAAACTATGGTGCAGTGAGTTTTGGGCTTGCTCCGTGTATTGTATTCTTGAGGCTTCATCCAGACAAGCTATTAGGCGATATAAAGTTGGCTTTCAAGAGGCAAGGTTACTGTAGTTTAGGTCAACATCCACCTGCTCCGCTAATTCCATCCAGTCTTTAACCCATCCACTTCGGGATTGGATTGTTCGATGAACTACTTCCTTTGGGAGACGATAAATTGGCATATCCAGAACTTTGAGGATGAAATCGGCCTGCAGCTTGAGAGTATTTATAAATAAAGGCGATAAACCCGTTTGCATGTAGTTTGGGGTACTCTAAGGAAGGTGCAAAATCCGTTTTATGTAAAATCTGAGCAGTTTTTCCACTTGCTCATATTTCCGACCTCCCCAAGCTTGCGCTGCATAAAACATAACTGATTTCGATACAGCTTCGAAGACCCGTATTTTCCTTGTATTAAAACATTGCCTCCATGCTACGTTTATAGCTGTTTTCGCCTTACCAAGTTTGCCAGTGAGATGTTTTTCCATAATCAAGTTCTTAGTAAAGCAGACTCCTAGATATTTGTATTCTTTCACCTACTCTACTCTTTCACCATTATAGTACCATTGCTCACTTGCACCCGATCTTCCACAGCCATTCTTAAAAACGATCACTTTGGATTTATTTAAATTTACCACTAGGTTCCACCTTTTACAATATTCAGCAAGCAGAACAATGTCGTCAGCGAAAAGAAGAGCTTTAATGTTAACGCCTGCGTACTCGATTACTGTTGGTAATGCTTAGACTATATGTATCATTAATGAAGAGTGCAAACAAGCTTGGACTGAGTGCACTGCCCTGTCTAGCTCCTGATTTCGTTTGGAACCATTCCGATAAGCATTGGCCTTTCCACACTGATCAGGCATTGCGATATATGGTGTCGAATGCAGCTTTGAAATCAACGAAAAATGCGAATAGATTCTCATTTCCAGTGACCTGCATACGTTAGAGCTATGCGAGGAAGTTGAAAAAAGATAAGAAATTGAAACTCTCAGCTGAAACTGAAGAGACGTCAAAGTTGAAAACTGGTGAGCTGCAGCGTTTATTATTACTTGAACAAATTAAGCTAACAAGACTTCAGGCTGAACGTGAACAACTGATGATAACGGAGTTGAACCTAAGAGCTGCACAACATAGACGAACGGAGTCCGTTGAACAACGCGTTGTGGGTAAAGAAGACGATGTCTTAAAAGAATTTTTGTTCTTAAGATAAATTTATCCTGTTTCCTTTCCTGAAATATTATTAAAAAAATAAAATAAAAATAAAAATAATAATAAAATAAATTAAAAACAAATGTGGATTAACATCAGCAGATTATTACTAATTTCTAATCGTTTTTGCTGACCACGTCGTCGTCTTCCACTTTCCAATGATCATTCAAAAGTTTTGCTACATTGTAAAGCACTGCCCAACTTATTACTAAATAGGGTACATTTTTGACTGCTATTCTAACTTGGCTCGAGAGTATGGGAAAACGAAATTTCATCTGGCTAAAAACTCGTCCAATTATTACTCTTTCCTGAGCATGGGTCGAATTGTAATTCCGCTCACGAGCATTTCTTGGTTCGTCAAAAGGAGTCAGTAACCAAGGAGCAATTCCATATCCGCTATCATCAAGGAGACAAACCTGATCCATATCTTCAATAGTGCGTGGAAATTTAATCCAATCTTCAGACTTCGACATTATTTTATCCAATACACTTGAAAATGTTCTGCTGACGGTACTTCTTTCAACCCCCATGTGGTTGGCAACACCACTTTGGAATCCTGGATCACTAATGTATGTCAGAAACATTTCCATCTTTTTCCGTGCAGTTAATCCTCCACCTCCTCCATCCTCAGTGTTTTCATCAAGAATTTGCGAAGTGAGAAAATCTACGTTTTCGCTCTTAAACCGCTCAAAATAATTTCAGTGTGAAGACATAAAAGTCAAAATATTTATTCAAAACTATCGATTAATGTTGTTGCAGAATTATTTTCATATTTCTAAGAATATATATTTTTTTATACAAAAAATAGTTGCAAAAATAAAAAAATATTATAAAATCGACATGAAAATGGTAAAATCTTTTTTTCACATCACAACTTCGCACTCAGACAAAATGCGTGTATTATTACGTTCTTAATTTATTTACTCATACAGTCCGTAACATTTGGATAGCCTCACCTTTTGTTTTTTTTTTTGCAGCTAACTGTTGATGCTTTTTGATGAGAACATAAGGAAATACTTACATGTTAGATCTAAAGATAAGAGAGTATTCTTGATGTTAAGAGAGTTTTTAACCAATCTCTTAACGTTAACGGTTTTTTTTGAGCTAATATTGTTTGCAACCAATTAAATGTGCATTTTTTTTAACATTAGAATAGCCTCATTTGACTTATTACACAGTTTAAGCGAAAATTTGCCAATGTGAATATCGGAAACCCATCGGGAATTTATAAATAGTTTATTTCTTCTGTTTCTATTTAATTTGTTTTTCTAAAAATCGACAAAATTCATTATCTGCAACGGAAACAGCCAAAATAGAGGCCTATATTGAGCAAGGGGTTTCTAATCGATCTATAGCTAATAAAAGATCCGTTATTTTATGGAAAAAATACAAAGGACGTACTTCTAAATTACATACTTTCGAGACGAGACAAGCGGAATATTACAAGATTAGCTTCCAATTCTACCTACTCTCTGAATAAGATATGGCACGAAGTTGGATTAGAAGTTAGCCGAATGAGCATAAGTAGAGTCATTAAAGGTGCTGGACACTTGAAGCGCCTAAAACTAAAGAAAAAACTACCACTAAACAATGTGCGTAAGTTACAGCGGCTCAATTTTGCAGGGCTTCACATGGCATGGAATGCATCGGCAGCAACCATTCAAACGATTGGCGAAAAGTGATTTTTTCAGATGAGAAAAAATTCAACTTGGATCCATATAACTATTACTTCCATGATTTAAGAAAGGAACAGTTATTTTTAGATCGAAATCATAGCCGAGAGGGAGAAGTAATGGTATGGGGTGCAGTATCATTTTATGGCACAATTGACTTATATTTTGTGAACAGTAAAATGACGGCGGCATACTACTAGACTATATTAGTAACAGCACTACTTTTGGACCTATTCCATCAGGACAACGCACCTATCCACACTGTTGGTGGAATTAAAACATGGTTGTAAGACCAAAATATTCAACAATTATCCTGGCCAACTTACTCTCCAGATTTAAATATAATCGAAAATGTGTGGGAGTGGTTAACACGCAAAGTTTATAAAGGTGGTAAGCAGTACGCAAATATAGCGGAGCTTATTAAAGGCATTTAAGTGGCCTGGGCACACATTTCTTTAGATCTCCTAATATCTTTGTATTATTCCCTAAAAGATTGCGTTTTTGACGTTATTCAAAATAAGGGTGGCTGTACCAAGTACTAAAATGATGTTATTAAATACATACTCGTAAAATAAATTAAAACCAAAATAAACATGGTGAGGCTATTCTAATGTGACAAAAAAATATATATACGTTTTTGCGACTGCAAACAAAACAACCCCACAAAATTCCGGCAGATTTTAAATATCACTTGAATTTTTTTTATCTCAAGAGCTTAGTATTACCTTATCATTAAATACACATTTCGATATATAGACATCAAAGAAGTTCCAAAAAAATCTAATTGGAAAATAAATTATGTGTGAGGCTATTCAAATGTTACGGACTGTATGTTTAAAAACTTCAAAACGGTTAAAACGATGTTGCCGAAAAGTAGATATTTAAGAATCTTATTTTTGTTTGTTTTTTTTTTAATATTGATATTATTCAAATTAACACTCTTAATTAATGACCACGAGTCAACCCAAAAATTAAAATATTTTTGCAATCTCCAGTCCAATAAACTGCGTTCTATTTTTGGGGTGTGTTTTCTTTTTTAAATTATGTTTTAATATTTTCAAATTTATACTGAACAAACGATGTCATGACAGTGTTATTTTATTAAATAATATCTCAGAACTCAGATCGCGATAATAACATAACAACTGATTTTTCTAGATTATCAAAGATATAATTATTATATATTATTATTAAAACTAGTCCAGTCAACGATGACGTATAATTATATACAAAGATATGAGAATTGAATAAACACTTTCGACTAAGAATTTTAAAACTAAAAACAAAAAACCTAGACCTAGATAACACACGGCGATACGTAAATGTACCCTGTCTAGACCATGAACCCATTTCATGTATTCGTAATTGTTTCATATTTAAAATAAAACAAAAGAGTACTTAAATAAACTTCATAACAATACAAGAAAATGTTTGTTGAAGTTTTTATGTTTTTGAATATAAAACAAATACCAGGAAAAAACCAAATCTATTTCCGAAAATAAGTAAATATGAGTTTGAAGCACGATCACTTGGACCATTTTGAAATCGTTAATAGTTTCGCAAACATTTTCAGTTCATTTTTAATTTATTTTAAATTCATAAGTGTTTTTGGCATTTTTAATTAATTAAAAGACTTTTTTTTAATAAAATATGATGAGATTTTTTCAAAAACGAATAAATTAGGTGACATATTTATGTTAGACTAAAATAAATATAATGTTATGATAAATGTTCACAATTGTATGTAAACTATGCTAATATGCACTAAAATTCATTCGTAGGTAGGAATGTACATCTACCAGGTAGTTTTGTCACTTGTATTTGCTTAACTGCTTGGCATCCACTTTGAATTCAGAAAGGGCCGACCACACCGGGACTGGTCAGACCAGATTGTTATACGAGCATGTGCTATTATTAAAATGAATTTATTATATTTTTGTTTGTTTTTGTTTTAATTTTAAAACTTTTAACAAATCACATTAATTTTTCCCCAGCTCGTCATCACAAAGATCACATGCATGCAACTCTCGGCTGAGTTACGTCATATTTGTATTTCAAATCTGTTTGTTCTCTATCAATCCAACAACTTTTAGTGTCGACTTGGCGAGTACCTAACCTACCTATGCAAAAATATAATAATTGGACTATAAAAATTCACATGTGGTGAGAACCGTTCGCGCTCGGTGTATAAATTGTATTTGGCAGAGGTACAATGTACCTCTAGGTAAGTTTTTAAATTTGTATCGCAATACAATAGTAGTCCGGACGTACCGAGTGATGATCATCCGAGCGTTAATTTTTATTTTTATTCGAATTCTTTTGGGATGTCACCTATCAAAGTTTCATATTTATAAAAATTGTGACGACTATATTTAGTAGATAATAATCTTGATTTCTGTTTCTGGTATGTAACTAATATTTATGGTAATTATTACAAAGAAACATGTGAATTGTTTGCATGGATTTCTAATTACTATGAAACAAGTTGCATATTTATATAAGGCAGTACTTGGAAGGTTCAATGATAAATTCATAAGAATATCAAAATAAAATAACTACAAGAATGTAGGTATTATGATTAAAAGATAAAATAGAATTTTTGTAAGGATGTCAAAAACTTCTTTTTTTTCTTGAATTTTTAGTTAATTTTCCGTGAGCAAAAATAATATGTCGCACTAATTTTTTAAACATTAATCCCTACTATTACTAACTTGACGGTCAATTGAGCATTTTATAAATTTATCATCCCTCTAAACCGGTTAAGCGATCTATAAAAAAGGAGATCCTAATCTCCTCGAAAACTACAGAGGTATTTCTGTTCTCAATTCTTTACGAAAACTGTTTACTCAGATACTATATCTTAGACTCGTACCTTCGGTTAATACAAACAACAAAATAAGTTGTTTTCTGGCTGGATTTCGAGCTAACCTCTCTACAGTAGATCAAATTTTTACTCTAACTATTGCCGCTAAATGTTTTCTGGATAAGAAAACGAATCTCTATGCTTTTTTGTAGGTTTTAAAGCTGCCTTTGATACTATAAACAGAAAATTTCTAATTTTTTTGCTGTGTTTAAAATTTATAAATGTAAATTTTAATGTAATAATTTTAGATATAATCAGCAGACGGCTTTAAAGCCATGTTCGTAAATCTTTTATATTAAAACATTTGTATTTTATATGTTGAAAAAATAAAGATAATAATAATAAAGAATAAATTACAAAAACGGTTAAAATCAAAAAAAAATTGAAGAACTAATGGGGTTTTCAATGGTTAAAATAAATCAATTTATTTTTGACCTAGATCATCTGTCACAACACACATTTTCAATATGTTTGCATTTCATAGGGCAAAAATAAATTGATTGATTTTTGATTTAAGATCAAATCTGCAGAATTGGATTTTTTCTTATACAATTTCTTTTTGAAATATTTAGTTGGAAATTTGACAGCTTTACCGAACTCGTTTACACGTATACGAAGTTACAATGGGCAGGTTCAGGCAACATAAGGGACTTCATTTGGAGTCAACTTTATTCTTTGAACGTACATTTTGACCAAGGCAACTACACTCACCGAAATATTTATAAAGGCAGGCTGATTTTATTATTTTTAATATGAAAGGAGTTATTTTTCAGAAAACAAATTATACATGGTTTTGAGTACTTGGCAACCCTCAATTCCTATGTATATAAAAACATGTATATTTATTGTTTTAAAATGAAACAGCCGTTTTTACCGTTTTTCCTGCGAAATAAATATAAAGGCATTTATGATTTACACATCTAATTTGACCTTCAATGAGAGCGCAAGTGGGTTAAAGTTATTATTATGGTTTTAACAGTAATTTTTTATTTAATTTTTGTTTTTTTTTATTGAATTTAAAAAGCTTTTTGGTGGTTTCTAAACAATGCCGCGTGGAAAGTCGTTGACCGGCGAAGAAAAAGGAAAAATCAAGGTATACCATGAGATAGGCCTATCCAATCGCGAAATTTCACGACGTTTGGGAAGGGTCGAGCTGCGTCATTGACAATTTCATCAACAAAGGTCCGCAATATGGGACAAAAAAACGACCAGGAAGGACGCCGCTCGTCACCAATCGTGCCAAAAGAGAGATGAAAAGACTCCTTATTAGAGATAACTTGTGTGCTAAGGAGTTAATGGCAAAAATGGACTTAGGAGTGGGAGTGCGACGAGTCCAACAAATAATAAAAAAAGATTTGAAGCTTTCATACGAAACCAAATGTGCTAAACCAGAGCTATTGCCACGACACAAACTAGCCCGGCTTCGATTTGCTGAAAAACACCGGTTCTGGAGAGAGGAGTGGAGAACAGTGATTTTTACAGACGAGAAGAAGTTTAACTTGGATGGTCCAGACGGCGGACACAAATATTGACGCTCTAAAAACGACCCCAAAATAGTGCGCAAACGGCGAAACTTTGGTGGAGGATCCCTTATGGTTTGGGGGGGTATAGGGTACAATGGAACTACTCCCATTTGCTTCGTGAGCACGAGAATGGATTCTGTTTACTACATTCAACTCCTCGATGATGTTTTAATCAATTTTGAAGATGAAATAGCCACACCAGAGTTCATTTTCCAGCAAGACAACGCTGCAATCCACAGATCAAGAGCCACAAAAGAGTTCCTGTCGTCCCGAAATATCCCCACTTTTGATTGGCCAGCATTAAGTCCCGACTTAAACCCAATTGAGAACCTGTGGTCACTTTTATCATCAAAAGTTTTCCATCATGGCCGCCAGTTTAAGGATGTAAAGGAATTAAAGCAATCAATCCAAGAGGAGTGGAAAAACATAGATAATTCTTATGTTCAAACCCTAATTAACTCAATGCCTAGACGAATGGAAGAAGTTATAGCAAAAAAGGCAACCATACTTCGTATTAGAATTGTTAAACACGAAAAAAAACAAGTGCCTTTATAATTATTTCGTAGCGAAATTTTAATTTTTAGTTAATTTGTTCCTCTAAACTAAAAAAAAAAATCAAAAGTGTTTATTTTGTTAGAATAAGTGTTTTTGTTACGTTTTTCATTAAAATTTTTTTAAAAAGTGTTATATTTTCTTTTTTTGCTTCGAAAAATCATACTGCCTTTATAATTATTTCGGTGAGTGTAGTAAGTTTCGAAGTGTCATGCATTTTAAATTCAGTACTTTACATCACAAACCACTACTTTAAGTTCATTGCACAAAAACTACCAAAAATATTATTGTCTACAAAAAAAATCTCAGGCAAGCTATCCATAACGATTTGTATTTTGCATTGTAAAGAAATATTACTTATTTCTTTTCCAAATTGACAACTAACTCTTTTACAGAAAATATTAAATTAAGTTGTGCAGAAAATAATTTAACCATAGAGTAATTAAGTTCAACTTTCAGTCGAATGAAAAAACATGATCCAATGTCATTTTGACAGAAATATACTTGACTTGATAGTTAGGAATATTTTTCTTGACTAACTTTCTTGTCAACTTTCAAATACATAATTTGTTGGCAGCCATAATATGGCTGTGTTCAATCTCGTATTTGGTGGGCTATTTTGGATAGGTGGATTTGTAGATATCATATTGAGCTATCTAACTCTGCTATTTTTAAGGAGATGTCAAAAAATAAAATACTTTCATTGTACACAAAAAGTAGACTAAGACTTCAGAATTTTCAGAAAGTGGTTAGCTTATAGCAAGCATCAAACTACTAACAGCCCTAAATTGTCGATCATCTCTTACGGAGATGGCTACACAGTTCAACTTCACTACAAAGCTATTCAATCCTGAGGTGTCATATTAATGACAGATGCAAAAGCAAACAAACGCAAAATCGGAAACATTTGAAAAAATTTTGAGAATTTCAAACAATATTTTTATGTTAAACAAATAAAAAAAAAAATTAGATATAATGAGCGATTCGGAAGAAGATGAAGTCATAGGTATGTAAAAAAATTGTTAAGTGAATTTTCTTTTTTTTTTTGCACCTAAAAAACCCTAACTGTTAAGATTTGATTGAAAATTTCTTCAGCTGCTTCTATTTCATAATTTCTTTCTAAGTACTGAACTATAAGTTTAATTTTGAATTTTTGAATCTTTTGTAACTTTTTTCAACAGCTGATTATGAAACGTCAAAATCAGTGCCAACTAACTTTTTAGCCGACATTTGTACACTATGTCGAAGTGGAAATTTTAACTACTTCTGTAGTAAGATTTATACAATCCAAAGCACTTGACTATGTAGCTACTATTACGTAGTAAAATTTGAATGTAGGTTTATTATTCGGTTGCAATCACTTAACTGCATTAACTGCTTGAACAGAATGAGATGCAGCTGTAGCTAAAAAAATCGCTGTAGTATAAGCTGTCAATAAAAATGCTCACTATGTAGCAAAGGTCGCCCACAATGGTGTAGCGCAGGAAATTTATTCGGGCATGTTCAACGCATATAAAATTTATATTTGAACTGAATTTGTATGGTAGCATACTAAAAAAAAGTTACAAAACCAGAAAAAACTCTCAAATGCATTGAACGCTCCCAAAAAAAAAGTGAAAAGTCAAAGAATGAATTGGGTTTCCCCCATCTGTCATCTCAAATGTAGCTTGTAGCGTCGCCAAAAGTTAAAGTTGAGTCAACTTGCGCTGCAGCTACTGCTACAGCTACAGCTACAGCTTCTCAATGTGTCGATGTATACTATTTTCGTATCTTTTAACTTTGACAGTGCTACAGGCAACAGCTACAGCTACACCATTCTGTTCAAGCAGTAACATGTACGATAAACCACGCAAAAAGGACACATGTAAGCGCTTCATTAATATTCGTTTTTTGTTTTCTTTGCTGATTTTGACATTTGCTGCGATTAACAATTTGACTATTCAAAAGTGCCATTAAAATTAAGTGTTCACTAGACGTTTGAATACATTTTAAAAACAATTTAGTGTAAGATCGTTTGGTTTTATTTAAAAAGTTCATCATGGAGCGCAAAGGAAAAAAATGCAAGCCTTGAAAAAAGAAACCTTGTTATTTTTCACCATAATAAAGGTGAAACATACAAACAAAATGCTGATATTTTAGACATGAAGCCAAACACAGTCGGTAATAATGGTCGGAGGTATAAAAGAGAAGTAAGGATCGAACCAAAGAAGCAGATGGGTCAACCAAAAAATATAACAACGAAAGAAGAACGGATTATAGTAAGAAAAATTAAAGAAAATCCTCGTTTCAGTGCACCAAAAACTGTGCAAGAAGTGTTAATGGAATGCAAAAAGAAAATATCTGCATCAACGGTACGCCAAACCATACAGACAAATATCGACAATGGTCGTGTTGCCAGAAAAATAGCCATTTATCGATATGCGTAACAGGCAAATTCGGATCAAATTTGCGAGGGACCACAACTTGGTGGGATCAAATGAGACCTTAAAAGCAGGAACACAAAGCCAACAGTGAAGCATGGAGGCGGGCACATCATGGTTTGGAAGTGCATTTCGGCAAGAGGCATTTGAAATTTACTGTTCATCGACGGTATATTGAATAAGGAATACTATTTGAGGTAGGTACATAAATGAAAATTTAAGTCAACGCAGTGAGAAAATGGGCATTTTAAAGAATTTTAAATTTTACCAGCACAACGACCCGAAGCACAAGGGGCATGTTGTAAAGGAATGGCTTCTGCAACTGTCCAAAAGCTATCCAAACACCTCCACAACCTCCGGAAAGATTAGTTAAAAAGTTAATATAAGTATGTACAAAAAAACGAATATTAAGGAAGTGTTATTTTTCGAGTTGTCGTATTCTTTATTTATTTTATTTTGTTAATTTGCTATTTTAATTAAAATTGTATATATGTATATATTAAATTATCAACTACAAAATATATTAAAGAAAAACAGTTTTTTAACTTTTTTAAAGTTAAAAGAAAGTGTTTTATGGAAAGAAACCAAAAAAAAAAAACAATATGAATGGCATTCACTGTAAGAATCCTTAACTGGATAGTTAGGGCTTAGGGAGATTTGTCTTAACTAACTTCCAGTCAAGTTTCCAACAAAGTTGCCTTAATTTGAAGACAATTTTTTGGCAGCTGGCCAATCAGATGCTAAAAACTTGCTTTACTTTCAAGTCCCTTATGTTGCCTAAACGAGCCCATTCCTCTTTGATCACTAGCAGAAAAAGTGAAAAAACAATTATGACAGCTACACCGCCAACAAAGAACACCAACAAATTAGACTTTTAAAAGTGTTAAATTGGCTACAAAAAAAGATCCCAAGATTTCCATGGAAATCCGGAATTAATACCTATGAGTTGCTATTTTTAAATTGTTGAAGAAGAAATGTACCGTTTATTCGGCTTTTATATTTTTTACAATTCGGCCTAAGCTCATAGTGGAGATCGTTCAAATTAAATGGATTAAATAGGAATGCAAAAAGATACCCTCAAATGGTTCAGCTAAGTCCCATTTTAATTAATCATGTCCAATTCTAATACGGATGTAGATTGTAGACAGCTCTAATAAAACATAAAATTAATAAATAGCAGTTCATATTTCACTTATTACTCTATTTATACAATAACATATTTTTTAATGTGTTTAAAACATTTGTTTACGATAAAATATCGATTTCTTAATGGGCAATTTTTGTTTGTTGTTGAAATTTAAATAAACTTAAAAACTAATAAATTCACCCCCTGAGGCACTTATTGGATTATTTGTACTCTTCTACAGTTGTCTGCCAATTTTTATTGTTTCCTGTCGAAAGCAGCGATTTTTTAAACTTAAATGCGTATTTATGCTAAAATTAATTTAAAAAAACTAAAATCGTTTTAAATTGATTTATTTTTGTTTGCATGAGTCAAAACTTTAGAGTCGGTAGTCTTTTAGAGAGTTTCATATGTCTGGTGAAACGTAGCATTTTAGATTCAAAAAGATTAAGATTAGACTAACACGCTTCAGTAGAGTCGCGTAAATTATTCTACATACATATGTCAATCAACATTCTGAACTTTACATCTTGATTTATTTATTGATATTAGCCGGCATGGCTATAATCATAATATTTATGTATATGTTTGTTTTCAAGACTTCACTGCCGTTTATCAACAATAGCAGCAACAAAAACAAAAGCAACAAACTGTCTATCAGATAGTGGAGGAATTTTCCAGAAAAGAAAAACATGTGAAACATTTCAATTGTATGGCGAATATTCACCGCCTAAGTACTGTGATGACTGCGTCAAGATTGTTGCAATTTGCACGCTATATTCCTTCCTCTCCTCTTCCTCCTCATACATATTCTATCTATAAATAGATTAGCCTCAATACTGCGCAGCAAAGAAAGGGTAAAACTTGTAATGCAATGAACTCCAAGTCGTGAAATGCAGCCCCAATCCGAAAAACCCAACCACATTGCAATGTATCGATTTTTATTCTTCAACTATCTTCTATCCCTTCGCCTTCACCCAGCTTTCCATCTGCACTCTTTTCCTGAATCTAATACTGCACTCGAACTCGACAGATGCGAGCAAAATACAATAACATAAGGCAACATTAAATTTCTTCTCGTTACACTCATCAAAACTTACCTGTCTTCCATGCGAGGCCTTCGACCGAGTATGGCGAATGCAGAGCTCTGTTGCTGCACCTCTTCCCAGCATTGATGGTCTGCCGAACCAGATCCATCGATGAGTTTCATCCGATTGGCCTTCTGCCGGCCCAGAGTGGCCTGAAGTCGTCCGAGCAGCCCACGGCCCCATACGTCAACCGCTTGCAAATAAACAAGAAATATGAAAAGTATGATGCCACAGAATATCACTTCCGGACGAAGGACATAGAGGCGGCATAGTTTCCACACGTAAGCCAGCGGGGAGTTGATGGAAGAGAGACCGACGGCAAACTTGGACAGAATCTTCATGTGGGACACGTATGTTTGGTAAAAGACCTTGTCCTCAAGCTCATCATCCATTTAAGGAGGAGTAGTGTCTGTGCAGATTGTCGTCGGACAGGAATTTCTTTAAATCCCAAAAAAGGACACAACGCGCGCGTTGATGGAACCGGCTTCGAAAAACTTAAATCCCAATCAAACTTTACACAACACGACAAGATAGATGATAGAATAAAGAGACACACTTCGAGAACCACAAAATTGCGAACTGTATATTATTTCTATAAATTTCTATAAATTATTTTTATTTATTCAAAATACTATGACAAAATTTGACAAAATCTTATTTTAGGATTCGTTTTTGAATTTCTTCTTCTTGGAGATCAAATCATATTCTTCTCCGCGGCGGCCAAGAATTGATTAGCCAAATAAAAGTGAAGGCATATATTTGGAAGGCAAGAAAACACACGTCTATATTTATTATTGGGTTTATTTTCAGTTAGTATATTATTTTTCTTTTATTTTGGATTTTCCTCAAGTAAAACAAAAAATAAGTCTTGTACACGAGAAAATTCAGAACTCACTTGTTGACAATTGGAAAATTCGCCGTCGACTGCTGCGCGAGCAAAAGGCGAAAATACAAATAGCGGAGTATTTTTTGTGAAACGTCAGATTGTAGTGTTCGTTGACGTGGTGGAAAATACCCCATTTGGGTTTGACAAGATGAGGCGAATTGAGAGGGATATTTTTTTAGTTGGCAATTATTCGCTACTTTTCTATGTAAGAATTAATTCTCAAATTATTATTATTAATTTCATTTAACTTTTTGATTATATTTGTAGAGTAAATTATACGGCTAAACAAAGATGTTAAAACTTTTTATTCACTTTGCGAATGACAGTTAATAATTACGTTAATATTTTTCTCATAAACTGTCAAAACGTACCAGGCTGTTTCGATACGGTGAAATAATCCTATTTTTGGTTTCACCTAATAATTTTTTTTTCTAATAGAATAGGATTAAGAAAAGGGTAATTTTAGTATGATTTCGTGTCCCTGTCAAAGTTGTTAAATATTTGATGGTTTTTAGTTGCATGAGAAGTTTTTTTTATAATAAGCACACACTCAAGGGGATATTACTACCCTTATTATGCAGAGGCACAGTGTGAGCACTAGGAAGAGAAGAGAGGGTTTAAAAGGAGATGTCGGTGCACATTGGTTTTGAATTCCAGAATATTGCAATGACTAGAAATGACAGAATGTGGTAAGTCATTCAACATTCGCGTAGTACGGCTAAAGAACGAATCTCTGTATTTGACAGGACGGCCGAAGTTGGGCTCGAGGGTGTACTGATGAGCATTCCTAGAAGCGCGAGTATTACGGTTAAACCGTTTTAGGGGAGGAATGCTAGTTATTTCTCTATGGCAGACAAGAGACCTTACGACGATGTTCAAGCGAAGTAAATGAACTTATGGTGATATTATCATCTATCAATTTAAATGCTCTACGTTCAATACTGTCCAAAGGCTTAAGTAAGTTGCAGGAGCACCAGCCCAGAGATGGGAGTTATACTCAAGCTTTGGACGTATGTAACTCTTGTAGATAACAGCCAGATCAGAAGGGGTAAAATATTTCTTGCATCGCCTAAGGAAACCCAAACACCTTGCCGCATTTTTGGCGACATCGCGTATGTGATCATTCCACAAGAGGTGGTTGGTGGCACACATACCGAGAATATCGAGGTGTTCAGTCTCATTGATGCAAGTGCCATCCATGGATAATGGCAATGGGGGTATATCTCGCTTTAAAGATACAAGACAGCATAGTGTTTTCGAAACATTAAATTCCACGCGGTTTTTTAATCCCCATTGAGCAATGCTGTTCAAGTTGGAATTTAATGAGCTTATCATATTTTGACGTTGCAGTTCCACATCTGAAGAAGAGGGATGTGAATATGAAAAGCTAAGAGTTCTATAGTCAGTGAAACAATGTATTGGATTAGATGTTGCACACAGGAGATCATTAAAAAAATGAGAAAGAGTGTTGGAGATAGAACAGAGCCCTGAGGCACACCAGCATTTATTTTATGGTTTTCAGAATCCATCCAATACTACTTGTATTGAACTATCCGAAAGGTAATTACTAATCTAATGAAGCAGGGATTCATGCAAACCAAAAGCACGCATTTTCGATAAGAGAGCCTGATGCCAAACCTTATAAAAAGCTTTTGAAATATCAAGTGCAATAATCTTACTTTCTCCAAAACGATGTACAAATTTGTTAAACTGTTCTGTGAAATGAATCATGAGATCACCAGTGGACCTATTGCATCGAAAGCCGTACTGCCGGTCATTAAGAAGCTTTCGATCATAAAGATATTTCTTGAGCTGATAATTAATCAGCGTTTCCATGACCTTTTAAAGAAGGGACGTAAGTGCAATCGGTCGGTAATTAGAGGGTTATGAAGATTCGCCTTTTTTGGGGCTGGACAAATGCAGTTTTCCATCCTCGCGGAACGAGATCTGAGGAGTAGGATAAATGAAAAGGCTTACGCAGTGGTTTTGCCAACGTTGAAAAACACTACGCTACATAATCACTTAACTTGCTCAAGTACAGGCGGAGTCATAACACTCAGTGGCAGCGTTGAATTGGCGGCGAACTGCCTAGCAAAGAGATGGACTTTCTCTAAAGAGCTAACAAAAGGAGTGTCATTGACAACGAGCGTAGGAACCTATGAAGAGGAAGAAATTTTCATGTTTTTTTACAAATGATCAAAAATTTGTACTGCCTTTGGGACATTGCAGTATTTTTTGCAGTAATTTTTGTAAAAATTTGGTCCGTCGAATATAGGCGTTGCAGGCCTTCCTGGCTTGATTGAACTTTTTTCGGCTTTCCTCAATACGGTTCGCTTTCTTTAACTGAACAGTTTTGACACGAGAAATTTGCTGATATAATACAATGGTCAGATGTGCCTAGAGCAGATAGAACACTAACAGGGTACTTATCAGATCACTCTCCATATTTCCATATTTCCAAAATATTTTTTAACAAAAGTGTTCACAATCGTACGTGGAAGTCGAATATCTGTGGTTTGACAGATTTGAATACAAATCGATGTATTTACTGCAGAATGGATTAATCTTGTCAAAAAACTGACAGAACATTGAGCTTGCACGAGTTTTTGAAAATGTCACATATTTAAACAGAAATAACAATAAAAGCGAGAAGGAAAGTAATAAAATGAAATCTGAAAAACGTGTCATGTGTGTATTACAAATAAAAAAGTACCTATGGGATATATTTTGTGTTTGTTTCTTGTATTTTCTATTTTTCTAAAAATTGTGTATATTTAAAGCTAAAAAGTGTAACAATTGTTATTGTTTATAACATGGCGGGTAGAAAAATGAATAAGGAAATAGTGAAATAATACTCATACGCCATAGAAACCCAACATAGTCCTCTGATGGCACATTTATAAAATAGCATTAAACAAAAACAATATTCTTTAGTTAACTTTAATGCATTTCAAATCACGAAAGATCTCATATTTGCACTCCAAATTATTATTGCAAGTTTTATTAAATTTATGGAATCACTTACAACATGAGCTAAATTTGTTTATTTAACAAATTCAAATTATTTATTAATCAATTATTTCAGAGAAAGTGAAGGTAAAAATTTCCACTGAATTGTTGGATAAAATATGGAATAAGAAATTTGCAAATCTATACTATTAGTCATCAACAAGTTGTTGGTGGCATGTGGCAAGATTTTCCACTCCAAGGTTCTAACATTGTGACATGTTTATTTGTCCAAGGCAAATGCAGCGAAAAAGGAATTATTTTGAAAGACTAACACTGTGAATTATTGATAAATAAGACTAAACCATGCACCTACATCAAAAAGAGTTAGGTAAATCTTGAAATAAAATAATTAGACGTTTTTAGGGGATAAATGACTTTTTCTTAATAACATTCGAAATCATCGAATATCAATGCAATATTTCAACATTTAATCTTTTTTAAAGATAAATCTTACGACAGGCAAAAGAAAAAAACAGTAGGATTTTTATGACAAGACTGTCAATTTGGTATTTTTAGTCGTGTTTCAACATATTGAAATTACATTATTTGACGTTTAGAGTGAAGTTGCCCTTTGATGATTTTGATTAACGATGATTTGTTTATTTTTATTTTTTAAGAAAAAAAAGATACCTACTTATTCTGTCAAATATATTTTTACACACAAAATAAATAAATAATAAACTTTTCGTTTTGTCATTGAAAAATAATTTAATTTTAGATAAATCAAAAATGTAATATGGAAACACTGTTTTTATTGAAATATTTGAAAGTGATACCAAACTGTACAAGACAAAATGTCACCTGGTGTGAAATAGAAAAACTAATTTTTATCACGAATAAAGATCCAAGATCAATAAAGCAGGATTTCGCTGAGTTGTTGTAAAGCAAATAAATATAGATGATCTTATCTGTATCATGGGGAAAATAAAACAGGGCTTTTATTTCGATGTTTCACTTGAAAATTTCGCCATGGCAACCATTACTTTGACAGTTTTTATTTAAATCCAATTGAGCTAAATCAAATGAAAAGTTGTGCATTTAGAAATAGAAATTATGTCTGAAACTAAAATATTTGTACTCTGTGAAATCATCACCTAAATTGTATGTTTCGAACACTGCGGTGTTTTCATTAAACCTTAAAATTACTGCATACGTGTGTATCTATTTCAAGTGTTTTTGAAATTTTAAAAGTGCATATTTTAAATTCCAGAAGTGTTGGAAAAATCCATACCGTGATTTAAAAAACGAGACAACAACATACTTTAAAAAAGTACCCAGGAAAGTCTTTATTTTGTTTAACAGCGTTTTTAAAACATAAGAGTATTAGCCCGTTTTAATGTATGAAAATTATTTTAAGTTAAACAGAATTGTAGTAACCTTTGGATTTTCATGCCAGAGGTCTTGGGTTCGATCACTGCCTATGTCATCAAAAGTCATTTCACGGGTGCTGCCTCTTGCGAGAAATTGACAAATTCTCCAAGAGTAACTCTTGTCATGAAAAAGTACTCTCTCAAATTAGCCGTTCGGGTTCGGCATATAAACTGTAGGTCCTCTCCATTCCTGACAACATTACTCACAGGAATGGTTGAGAGTTGTAAGTCAATAGGTCCTAGTTCTCAACGGACTGTTGCGCCTCAAAATTTATTTATTTTTAAACAGAATTGCACGAAAAGTGGTTAGAAAATTATTAAAATTATGAGAAAGAATTCAATTTCATAAAATTTTCTATAACAAATTTAAGGATCTTCAACTTCGATGATTTCATGAATTCCATCTTCAAGTTGTTACCAAATTAAAAGCCTTTTTGCACTTGATATTCCATTTTTAGTACAATGGTAAAATTATCACACACATCTCAATATCCACAAGGGGACATGGAAATCTCAACCGTCAGCCAGATTGACCACATTGCGATCGACGCACGACACTTCTCCAGTATACAGGATATCCGAACATTCCGAGAGACCAACATTGACTCGGTCACTACCGCGGTGTAGCCAAGGTACGACTACGGATATACCGATCCAAGCCAAAACAAGGAAGTACTGTGAGAAGATTTGACGTTAGACGGCTACAATCGCAAGAGACTGCCATGTCCTTTCCGATCAAGTCTCTAATAACCTCTTAAGGAGTCCTATGCTGCCTGCATTAAGCATTGAAAACCAGTGGCAACATTGCCTCGCAGCCATCAGAGATGCCGCCTCTGAAGTGCTTGGTTTCACACGGCCACCACAGCGAAACACCTGGTTTGACGACAAATGCCGGCAAACAGCGAAACGACAGACATACAAAACAGCGCTGCACAGGAGGACCAGAGCTGCTCACAAGCTCTACGAGCAGACGAGGAGAGCGGAACACCGGCTTCTTAGATGGAATAAAAGAGAGCATGCGAAGCTTGCGGTCGAGGAGATAGAGGGATGTCACAACAGGAATGAGGTTCGTAAATTTTACCAAAAGGGGGAACATCATAGTAGAATCGCAGTCTAAGATGAGAATATGGAAGGACTATACTTCTCCAAATTATATAACGGCGATGACGAACCGAATTCCGCTGTGAGGGAGATAGAACCACTCAACCTCGGCGACGCAGATCAACAATTCCGCCTACCCGACCTTGACGAAGTGAAGATAGCTATATCTAAACTTAAGTCATACAAAGCTGCTGGAGCTGACGGCATCGCTGCCGAACTATTCAATGCAGCAGGCGATGACTTGGTAGGGAGCATACATCAACTCATCTGCAAAATATGGTCGGAAGAAAGCATGTCCGATGAGTGGAATCTCAGCTAGTGTGCTCAATACATAAGAAAGGAGACCCTCTAAACTGCGTCAACTACAGAGGCATCAGAAACATTGCATTAAAGATCCTCTCTGTTCGTCAACAAACTTGATAATTCCATATCAGTGTGGCTTCAGACCACGAAAGTCCAATATCGACCAAATTTTCACAATACGGCAGATCTTGGAAAAAACGCAGGAACTTCAAATCGATACCCACCATTTCTTTATCGATTTTAAAGCCGCGTATGATAGCATCTATAGGGAAGATCTCTACAGAGCACTGTCTAGTTTTGGCATCCCTGTCAAGCTTATCCATTTGTGCAGAATGACGATCTGCACATGCACGCTTCTCTATCAAGGTCAGAAAAGATCTTAGCGATGCATTTGATGAAAAAGGTTTTAGACAAGGCGATGCACTGTCATGCGACTTCTTCAACATCGTTCTTGAAAGAATTGTGCAAAACTCAACCGTCAACACTAGAAGCACAATCTTCCAAAGGTCTATCCAATTACTCGGATACGCAGATGATATTGACATAATTGGAAGATCAAAGCGTGATGTCAGTAGAGCGTTGTTGAGCATTGAGACGGAAGCGAAGAAGATGCGTTTAGTGGTCAATGAGGGCAACACCAAGTATATGCTGTCATCAAAAAAGGACACTGAACAACGACGTCTTGGACAAAACGTCACCATGGACAGCTATAACTTTGAGGTAGTTAAGGACTTTGTCTACCTAGGCACCACTATTAACACAGACAACGACACCAGCGCTGAAATCAAACGAAGAATAACTCTTGCAAATCCGTGCTTCTTTGGACTTAGAACGCAAAGAGCATCTAAATCACCATCTATAAGACACTCATCATCCCGGTTCTCATTTATGGCGCTGAGGCCTGGACCCTGTCAAAGAAAGATGAGAGCGTCTTAGGATGCTTCGAGAGAAAAATTCTTCGGGTGATTTTTGGTCCCGTACGCATAGATGGAGAATGGAGGAGAAGATATAACGACGAACTGTACGGGCTGTACAGCGACACTGACCTAGTTAGCAGAATTAAAGTCCAACGGCTTAGATGGGTAGGTCATGTAGAGCGGATGGACATCAACGCTCCAGCCCGGAAGGTCTTCGAATCCAATCCCGAGGGACGGTGCAGTAGAGGAAGACCGCGACTCAGGTGGCGCACCCAGGTGGGAGAGGACCTCAACCAACTTGGCGTGCGAAACTGGAGACAGCTAGCTAGGGACCGAGCTGGCTGGATACGCATGTTGGTTGAGGCCCATGTCCACCCCGGACTGTAGCGCCACCTTAAGTAAGTAAGTGTCAAAACATGACAGCTTCAAAAGTGACAGCTGCCCAAAAAGCGGGCTATTAAAAAAAAACTTCCTATTGGAAATTTTTATACATTGGAATGACAATAGATTACTCATGATGTCAAACAAAATATGTTCAAATTATAACAAAATATCAAAATAAAAGAGAGTAATTGAACTTGCATGTAGGTAATTTTATTATTAAAGGGAATATAAAAACAACTTTCGAACGGTAAAATAAAAATCAATCAATTAAATGACATTTTGGATTAATCACAAAAGGCTAGAGTTCTCTTTCTTTATGTTTCTTCACTGTTTAAATCAATATCGTATTTGCTATAATATTTTACGGTGACTTAGTCATATCCCTCTCATATGTTTGTTTACTATAAATCAAATAAAGGAAGTTAAATAAATAAATAACAAATGAAAAATAATTAAGAAGCCTATAATGATGCACTATACATTTATGTACACTATATGAGTAGAACAAAAACAATCTAGAAAATGTTTAGGGTGGTAAGAAAATACCATATAGGCACAATTCTTTTTGAAAAATAAAATCAATAAAAAATAGATAGACATATTTTATTAATGGTGATTTGATTCGAATCGATAAACTCAAACTATAATATCTAGAATGCCACATTCAGGTACCTCCATGTATAGATATACAGTACAAATGTTGTAAACATCAATAGATACCTATTAAGATAATGAAGTTGGAAATTAATGTTTTTTTATAGGAACAATTTCTTTATCTAACCAACAACCTATATTAAATAAACACGAACTACACTTTCTTCTACTATATTCAACTTCATATTACCGCCGCCGATGCCAACGCCACCACCACTGGCCGCACTGCCACCGTTACCTCCGCCATTTTTGTACATAATACGGAAATTACACAAAAATATAGTAAACATTAAGATGAGTACACTGTACTTTTTTGTACATTCATTCATAAAATGCAAACAAAATATAGGTAAGTGTACATAATAATATTCCCAATTCACGCGTTCATAAATTACTCAAATGCGCAATTTATTTACATGGATGTGGCAAAGATTAATAAATTATAATTTTTGTCTCAAAAACAATTATGAACTCTAAACGTACACTAAACAAAAAAAAACACCGTTATGACGCGCACCATATCTTGTCGTGTATCGTGTAAGGAACGGAATATAACCATATAACTCGAAAACGTGTGGACACAAGCCGCAAAAGAGCATAACATCTAAATATTGATGCATAGTTTATTTTGCAAGGGTGGGCAGTCCTTCTAAATGTTTCTTTTTCTTTTGTCAATTAGCCAAATTTTTATAAATAATATAAAAACAATACAAAAACCAGGAAAAATAATAATTTATGAGTACATTTTTCATTTGTTACACTTTGATATTAACAAATAAACAAATTTAACCTTGTAAACTGCACCTTAAGAATTTAAAATTAGGCCTATAGTAAATGTTTCGTTAAGTTTTCATTATATTTTCTCAATTTTTAAACAACTTCCTTTTATTAGATTTCCATTTAAATTTAGGAACTTTTTAATATTTTTAATTGAAGCCCCTCCAAGGATTTTTCGTTAAAAATATATTGTTTATGGTTTACGGCACATTTTTCGGCACGGTTTTCAATTTTAAAGTAAAACGATTTAACACACGATTTCGTTAAAATTTTCATGTTTTCACAAGCAAACTTTTGAATTTGTAATATTAAAGTGAACAAGGTTAAATTTGTTTATTTGCAAATGTTTCGTTAAGTTCTCGTTGTGTTTTTATTTAATTTTAAAGCAACTTCTTTGGCATACCTCCATGTATTGTCAGGGACTTTTTAATTGACCGCTTCATAACTATTTCGTTAAAAAGAAACTTTTCTATTTGTTTATGTTTTTAGGGACATTTTTCACGGTGTTTTTTGGAGTTAAAAAATCACCGTTTATTCACACAATTTCGATAAAATTTCTTTATTTGTTCACACACAAATTTTATATTAACACAACCGATTTAAATGACCCTTAACTTTCGTTTACCGTTATTTTATGCGAACTGAATTGAACCAAAGCCGAAT
This sequence comes from Eupeodes corollae, assembly GCF_945859685.1. Lineage (NCBI taxonomy): Eukaryota > Metazoa > Arthropoda > Insecta > Diptera > Syrphidae > Eupeodes > Eupeodes corollae. The sequence continues at coordinate 128,296,548 of NC_079149.1, forward strand.
TGTAGGTAAGTGTATTTTTGTATTATTTTTCAAAATACCCGAACAACTGTGATGACACTCAATTAGAAAAAGTTAAGGGATGTTTGTTGGCAAATGTGGCCTCGCGCCGCGCCGCGCCGCAGTACACCGCTTCTCCTTAAATATTATAGAAACAAAAGAGCACTTGCACTGCACTCGATTTTTGCAAGTACTGAATCGAAAAAGCTAGAGGTACCAGGAGTACCGAGAGTACCGTACCGACATCGAAACCGACAGCGACAACTATCTAGCCATATCGAAAGCCTGAGCGGAATAAAAACGGTCAGCTCCTCCGTACCGTAGTCGACGACGCTTGTCGTCGTTGTTGTTCTTCTCTTTTTTATTTTATTTTTCGTGCACGTATAATCGGATTCATAAATAGATAAATCGAAGCGGATAGCAATAAAGGTGGCAAACATTTGTTTCTTTACGTTGTTGCCCTTTTGGGCTTTTGTAAGAATCTAAGTAATTTGACAAGAAAGAAAAAAAAATGAAACTATTTGCGGAGGAGAAAAGCGCGGAGTCAAGCTGACTAAAGTAGAGCACTAGTGCTAGAGTAGAGCCCCAAGGCAGGTGGCAGAGGCACTACCGAACCGACCGACGACGACTGACGATAAAGATGATGGTGGCGGGAAACCGCAGTGGCCGGGCCGGTCGTTCAATGTGGCTCTGTTTAGTCGAAAAGTTTTGTAGGTGGCTAGCTAAAGCGATGGTTATGGTGATGGTGATTGGTGTTGGCGTTCTGCAGTTCATGGGGGCTTTCGACTTTTTGGGGGTAGCTCCTGACGGGACAATGCGAGAGTGACGGTGGGTGCGATGTGCGATGGTTGTGGCTTCTAATAGCGTGATATAAAAACTATAGGGGGTCTGTTATTCTTGAATCTGAATAGCAATTTCTGGACTAATGTAAATTGCGAGTAGTGGCCTATTTTCGGATTACTATTTAGTTTGTATATATTTTGAGGTAAGTAGATATATAAAATTGGTAATGCAATTAGATTAACACATCAAGAAGTGTGGGGTTGACGATGCATGATTTTGTTTTGGAGGCTTTGAGGCGGCTTATCGCACCTTTTTGTTGTTGTTTTAATCATGTGAGTTGTGGTGACCTAGATTGTGCTTAAGTTTAAGGTTAAACACAAGGTTGTGGACTACATTATTTGGTTGGAACATATGCACTTGTTTTGAGAGTATTGTATAGGTCAGGGTATATATTTTAGATTGAAATGTGTAGCTAGATAAGTGGTGTGGTATTTTATAAAAATAAAAATGAATAAAAGGTTTACATGCAGGCGGGCCCTTATGATATTTAAATATACTTATATATTTCTATTTTATTTTTGTTTATTGTTTTGTATACTCTACGTTGTTCCAAATAACCAAAGGCAACCAAGACTGTTCACAAAAATAGTAATAGTCAGCAACAATTACGCCTCTAATTGCCTGGGTTTCACTGTATCGGTTACTAATGAGTTTTTGAGCCATGATAGGCCTCTTTTATGTTTATATATTTGAACAATGGCACCAGCCTTACAAATAGGCTCATGGTTGGAGGGAGGTCAGGGGAGGGGTCACTTTTGGCCCTTTGAATACAATGTATATAGAGTAATTAAGTGGTGGTGCAAAATCGTATCGTCACCTCCTAGTGGTGCCCGCTGGATAGCCGAAAGGTGAACTAACGACCAACGTTGGATCCATCGGATCCAGAGCTATATCACCTGAGTTACCTTCTCAGGAAGTAGGAGCATAAGACCAGATATCGCTTTGAAGAACCAGCTCTAACGATCTCAGTCCTCACAAGCCGGCCATGAAAGGAAATTTTAAAGTGTGATGAAAACACAAGTAATAGCCTCGGATGAACGGACTGATAATGTTGACAACCCCCTCCCTCCCGCAAACTCAACCGACCACGCAAAGCAGAGCAGCTTGCCGATGCCCTCGCCGAAATCAAAGCATCGACAAGCCCTCCTCAAGATGCGATGGAATGGGCCAGGCAGTAGGAAGATTGAAGGCTGTGATTTCTACTCTGGGAAGTGTCTACTCGACGAGAGGAAGCGCTTATTTGGATGTGGTTTTGCTTAAGCTTTCGGGAAGTGACGAGAGAGTGACGACAATCCGCATTAAGGCCACATTCCACCACCTGAGCCTTATCAGCGCTCATGCCCCGACGGAAGAAAAGGATGAAAATACCAAAGAAGAATTCTACGAGCTCCTCTCCAAAACATGTGAGCAATGTCCCAAAAACGATGTTAAAATTCTCCTGGGATATTTTAACGCAGAAATTGGTAGAGAAGGCATCTTTGGTAGGTCAATCGGAAGACATAGCTTAAACGACATCACATCTGGAAACGGACTTAGGCTTGTTGACTTCCTAGCCGAGAAAAACATGGTGTTGAGTAGCACCAGATTCTCTCGCCCAGATATCCACAAGGGTCCTTGGCGATCCCCCGATGATCGAAAATGCAACCAAATCGATCATGTTGCTACTCGTATTGACGGTAGACACTCTTCTAGCATACTTGGCGTTCGTACGTAGAGATCAGCAAACATAGATTCCGACCACTACCTAGTTGGTGCTAAACTGTGCGTACGAATATTCATGGAAGCTCTTAGGTGAACAACAACCTCGAGGAGAATATTCAACGTTGGAAGACTGCCAATGCCTTTGCCGACCGAGTATCTCTAGAGCTTGCGAGAAATCCTACACCGGACGAGATGTGCCCAGAGACCCACTGGCAGCTTTGCAAACAATCAGGAATGCTGCAGAAGAGGTGCTAGGTTTCTCACAGCCGACACCAAGGAACCCCTGGTTTGACTCTGAATGTGCTCAGGCAAACAAAGCCAAAACGGAGGCATACAGATTGTGGCAGAAAGGAGGACACAATCTTCCCGCCAGCTCTACGTCGACAAGAGAAGGGATGAGAACAGCTTGCTCAGAAGAAAGAAAAAATCCCATGAGCAGCGTGAAGGGGAGGAGATCCAGGGATGTTTTAACAGGAAACAGGTGCGGAGCTTTTATAGAAGAGCCAAAAAGAAAATAACGGGATTTACTAGCCGCCCTGAAGCCTGCAAAGATAAGGAGGGCAATACCGTAGTCGAGACGCAGTCAATGCTAAAAATCTGGAGAGATCATTTCAACTAGATACTCAATGCTGATGAAGTCAACCATTCCGCCAGCGATCAGCCACGTCAAATCCATTTGGTTGACGATCTTAGATTTCCACCCACCCGACCAGAGTGAGATCAAACTAGCCATCACCTGGCTGAAGTCGAACAAAGCGGCCGGTGATGACGGTCTGCAGGTGGAGCTTTTTAAGTACGCTGGAGCAGATCTGGTAAGGAACATGCACTGGTTAGTAACTGAAATTTGGTCGGAAGAATGCATGCCCGACGAGTGACCGCCTTTTCTGCGACAACTACAGAGGCATAAGCCTTTTAAACATCGCGAACAAGATCTTGTCCAGCGTATTATGTGAACGCCTGGCTTTGGGCCTGGAAAATCTACCATCGACCAAATTTTCACTCTACACCAAATCCTGGAAAAGACCCAAGAACATAACATCGAAACACACCATCTTTTCATCGATTTTAAAGCAGCTTATGACAGTGTAGACAGGAACGAACTATACCGTGCCATGTTGAGTTTTGGTATCCCTACCAAACTGATACGACTTATCAAGATGACGCTGGAAAATGCTCGTTGCTGCGTCAAAATTGGAAGAGACTCGACCGAAAACTTCGAAACCACCAGAGGACTTCGACAAGGCGATGCGCTGTCATGTAGCTGCTTCAATATTGTTCGTGAAAGAGTGGTGCGCAACACCAATGTCAATACAAGTGGCACCATCTTTCAAAAATCCACACAATATCTTGGATATGCAGATGACATCGACATTATGGGAAGAACCAAACGAGCAGTGACGAGTGCTTTCTCTAATGTCGAGTCTGAGGCGAAAAAAATGGGTCTTGACATTAACGAGGTCAAAATGAAGTATTTACTGTCATCAAATAGAGTCGATTTACACCGTAGACTTGGACAATTGACAAGTACAACTTCGAGGTGGTAAACGAATTTGTTTGTCTGGGCACTGCTGTTAATTCTGCAAATGACGTACCAAAGAGACACTGCACAAAATTTTAATCATCCCAGTCTCCCTGTATAGTGCAGAAGCATGGACTCTCTCCTTAGCGGATGAAGGATCTCTTGGTATCTTCGCGAGGAAGGTTCTGCGTACGATCTATGGTCCGATTTGTGTCGATAGGCAAAGTAACATCTGGCGGAGAAGATTTAATCAGGAGTTATACGAGCTGTACATCGATTTGCAACTGGTCAAAAAACTGTGTACAACGCTTAAGATGGCTGGGATATGTCGAGAGGTATTTAACGTCAAGCCTGAGGGAACAAGAAGCAGAGGCAGCAAGATAGATGTCGAGTAAGCTGGCTAAAGTTATTACTTGAAGCCCAGGAGCACAATGCGCTGCAGCGCCATTTAAAGTAAAGTAAAGTAAGAGCAATTAAGTTTTAGCGCAGGCATTTGACACCTGTCAAACTCAGCTGTCATTTGAAATGCTCTGCATTAATAGACTGACTCCTGAAAAATGTTTGCAAATTGTGCAATCATGGTTCTATTCGAAATATGTATCTCACGATAAAGCTCACTTTTAGTTAAATAATAAACAAAACTTTCGTATTTGGAGTGATGATAAATCTGAGGTGTATGTTGAGACAACGTTTCGTGCGCTTTATGGTTACGTGGTATAATTGGTCTTTACTTCTTTGAAAACGAAGCTGGTAAAAATGTTTCAGTGAATGTTGAACGTCTTGGAGCCTGTCTTTACTTTTTTTTACTGTCTTTTTCGTTCATCAATGCATCAAAGATGGCGAACGGTGCAACATGTCAGAAAGCTCGTGCCACAATTTATTGAAGGCAAAGTCTGCTTAATTTTATTTTTTGGACCGAGAGATTTACCCCAGTTGAATTTTTTCTGTGGTGATACGTGAAGACTGACAAGACATTATTCATCAAATTGTTGCCGATCTACTGCCACAACTTCTGGAAAAAGTCATCGAAAATTTGACGTACAGATAAGACTACGTCGGAGCCAGCCATGGCGGTCTTATTTCAGGAATCATATTTAAATTATATTGCTAAAAGATTTATCTTACGAATAAAGTAAATTTCATGTCATAGTTCTATACTTCTTAATAACTAATCTTTCTATAATTAACAAGCACATAGTCATTGATTTCCTGCCATTTGACACCTGTCATTTGAAATGTCATAATGTTAGTTGAATATTTGTTATACGATTAATGGATAGCTTATTAATCTAAAAACCGTTAAAATTATCCAAATTTGACGCATTACAAGAGGGATGAATAAATTATAGCCATCCGGAAAAGAGTCGTTAAAAATTACATCAAAAGCATCGCATGCTCTTTCTAAGCAGCCATTAGAATAATATTTTGGCATGATCGTTAGTGCGTTGGACTGTCGTGCCAGAGGTCTTGGGTTCAAACCCTGCCATCACTGGTACTGTTTCTTGCGAGGAATTTTCAAATTCTCTAAGAGTTATTCTTGTCATAAAAAGTTCTTTCTCAAATTATCCTTTCGGACTTGACTTAAAATTGTAGGTCCCCTCCACTCCTGACAAAAGTACTCGCACACAGAAATGGTTGAAAGAGTTGTAGGTCACTAGGCCCTAGTTCTCAACGGACTGTTGCGCCACCTTATTTTTAATAAAATGGAATGTTCATTAAATATTTAATACTGTGTATTTAATTTAGCTATTATTTTAAAACTTAAAATTTGACCATGGCAACCATTTTAATGGAAATTCTCATAAATAGAATTTTTTTTTTATTGGAATAAGTGAATTTAATCATCTTATCTCTAAACAACATTTATACAAGAGTACAAATTTAAACAATGGCAAATTGTCATAAATTATAATAAGTTCTTTTAAAGTATGTAAAAAGAAAAGTAGTGTTTTTTTGCTTATTTTGCAAATATCAATAAATTTGACCTTGAAAAATCTACCCAAAGGAATCTTGTATCAAGAAAATCAATTAATAATTAATTGATTTACATGTGCTCCTCTGGCTTAGATTGATCTATTTTTTATTTATAGGTTTTGCCAATTTTGAAGTTATTAGATCAACTTCCTTATCATAAAAAAATAAAATTAATAAATATGCATCTTTAGCTAAAAACAGAATCGATCTATGTGTATTTCTGTCAAATGAAAATAAAATCTGTATGTTGTCAGAAAAGCGATAAGAAACTTGTCTTATCATCTTTTTTCCTACCTAAAGTGACAGTGCTGGATTAAGGGGCTTATTTTTCCTATTTTTCAACATTCAAATATAAAATTTAAATATAAAAGTCAAGTTTTGTTGTCAAATTAAAACACAGTGTTTTCTGTCATATTTCCTAAGACTTATGACATTAACTTTAATGATCCAATGAAAAACACCAAAAGACTATTGTTGGATCTCACAATATTGACAGATCCGTCGGTGCTCTGACAATAGCTGTCAATGACCTGACAGTAGCCAAACATCTTTTAAAGTGAAATTGTTTGTTAACACGATTCTTACAATTTCATTATTGTCGGATAGTTAATGGATATGATTTTTCGTCCGTGTTGAAGATGTGTAACATTTGTCAATTAAGAAAATGTCAGATGACTAAAGCAATGACATCTGAATTTCAAAATGACATCGTTTGAAAATGACAATGACGTTGAAAGAGACGATCGTAAGAAATTTAGGACAATTTTCTTAATAACAGACATGACACTTTAGAACAAGTTTTACAAATGTCAAATTTTGTCAGCAACGTGAAAAATTTTCCGTTATAAAATGCACCAGTAGACAATCTCACTATATGACAAATCCGTCCCCGTTTAAGATCCAGCACCATTGAAAGGCATTTTATTGTAATCAAAGTTAAACAGATATCAGTTCGAATTCGATTTTCAGATGAACTAAATCATCTCGTCATAAGAGCATCACAATGATTGAAGTTAAATGTCTAAAGTCTATCGAACCTGCGCTTCAGCTGAATGAATTTTGGTTGAGAGACCATTGCAGATGTGAAAAGTGCTATAATACCGATACCAAACAAAGAAAATTCAGTTTATTGGATTTGCCCGATGATGTGAGTGCGGAAATTGTTATCACCCGTGAAGATGAACAGAATCTTTTTGTAAAATGTAAGTTAAGAATTTTGTTATGGCATAAGTTTTAAAAAGATTATTAACAAATTTCTTTATTTATTTTTTAGGGAACGATGGACATGAGTCAACATATTCCTTTGAATTCCTCAAAAGTTGTCAATTAGAAAATTATCTAAAAGCAAAGGATTCATCTGAGAAAATTCTTTGGGATTCTTCAGTAATAGCCAAAAATAATTACGCTGATGTGAAATTATCCGATTTGATTCGAAGAGAGGACGACGTATGTGAAGTTGTCGGAAGTCTTTGGTACTATGGTATAGCGTTGGTTGAGGAAGTTCCTGCTAATCAAACAATGACAGAAATGGCTATTCGTCGAGTATTTCCGGTCATGAAGACGTTCTTCGGTGAAATGTATACGTTTAGTGATGCAAATGACCTTGCCGTCCACGCTGATACAGCCTACACCAAGGAGTACATAGGTCCTCATACCGACAATACGTATTTCTGTGATGCCGCAGGACTTCAGATTCTTCATTGTATACACCATGAGGGCACAGGTGGCGAGAATTTTTTCGTTGACGGATTTAAAGTCGCCACGGAACTTAAGCGAATCAATCCCAAAGCTTTTGATATTCTCACAAAAGTTCTTGTACCCGCTGAGTACATTGAGGAGGGACAATTTCATGTTCATCACGGTCCGATAATTCGAACCAATCCTATAACCGGGGAAATCATCCAAATACGTTTGAATATTTATGATCGAGCAGCACTCAACACTCTAGCCCAGTCAGAGATGAAGGCATTCTATCAAAGTTTAAAGGAATTCTTGAGACTAGTTGAGAAGACAGAGAATCAATGGACAATGAAACTTAATCCCGGAACTGTTGTGATGTATGATAATTGGAGGATATTGCATGCTCGTCGTGCGTACACGGGAAATCGTACAATGACCGGTTGCTATGTCCAGCGAGCTGACTTTTTGAGTAAGGCGAGAGTTCTTGGAATTATTGATTAAATAGGCTTTACATAAAAAATAATTATACTTGATGGATGGTTTTTAAAAGTTTGTGTTTAAGTTTTAGTTTTGTATTAAAACTTTTTAAATATATCAAAAAGTACAAAAACCTATCAAAGTAGAGGGTGTTTTTTTCTAAGTTCTTTGTAAAATGATTCAAAATAAAAACATTGTAATATAATTTTCTACTATTGAAATAAATAATTTCATGACATTAATTTTTAAATTATTGTTGTAAATAGTCCATTCGATCTGTTCAATTTTTCACTACTTTTTTTCAACAAATCTGACCGTATGGCGTCAATGGTGGTTTGAATATTCCAATGCTTCAAGAGTTGTTGGTTTGTCGGCATAACATAGCCACATAAAAATCAATCGAGAGGCGTTAAGTCACACAAACAAGCAGCCAATTTTAATGGTGATTTATTAAAGGCTTTGGAGTTATCTTCACTCCATAAACGAGCATATTTCTTAGTGAGGGAGACTATAGAAAACTTTTAACGAACACTTTTTCTCCAAGATTTACTCAGGTTGTCAAAATAAATATGTCCGAAATGACTGCGGAAGGGACCCCGAATTCATGAAAATTGACAGCTCAAAAGTTGTTTTCATTGGATTTTTTTTAGTTGACTGATTTTGACATTTTATTTCACTTCCAATCTTTTAATAAAAAAATATCCTCCTCTTGTTTTGCCTCATTTCAACCATCGATTTGAAAAAGGAAATCCAATTATGAGAAGTCAAACTAAATATTGAAGCGGAATTTGAATAAAACGTTTGAAGCAGAAGCTGTCGTTAAAAATGGCAAGAATTGAATCTGCACAGCATCAAGTCAAAAGTTTTCAACTTACATGAAGTCAAAAGTAAAAGTTAACCCAACTTGCTCTTCAGCTTTAATATCGCATTGTAGCGCCGTGTGTTTTCTTGGTACTTTTCAACTTTGACAATACCACAAGCTTCGGCTTAAACTTCACCATTGTTTTCAGCCGGTCAAGCCATATTTTTCTCTTAAGAGAAAATAAATCTAAATTCCAAATTGACAGCTAAACTGACATAACATATACCGACAAGAAATCACAAACTACTCTAATAATGACAAATTAAATAAATCCGGAAAAAAATTAATGCATATACATATACAAATCCTTCAAGAGTAAATCTTGTCATGAAAAAGTGCTTTCTCAAAAAATTAGCCGTTCGGATTCGGCCTAAAATTGTAGGTCCCCTCCATTCCTGACAACATTACTCGCACACAGGAATGGTTGAGGGTTGTAAGTCACTAGGCCCTGGTTCACAACGGACTGTTGCGCCACCCAATTTAATTTAATTTAATTTTATTTAATTCATTTAAAAATGCATATTCATATTTTCCTGACAAAAAGCCATGTTCCTGAATAGTTGATTCAATTATGTCAAGAAATGAAAGGAATATTTCCACTTATTTCTATTTTATCTTAACACAATTCCAATGACAAATTTCCCTGTGAATTTAAAACAGACAATTTTTTTTATTAACAGAACTTTTCAATGATCGCTATAATTTCAGCGATCTGTCAAAAAAAATAAACGACAATTCTTCAACTAGAATCAATGCAAAACTCCATTTATTTTCAAAATAATAAAAATTCAACAAAACCTCCAAAAATGCCCTCAGAAGAAATACACTTTTCAAAATAAAAATTTCCCTTTTCAATGTAATTTTTTTCTCAACCTCGGAACGTCCCTATCTACTGACACGCAGGCGAATCGAGGTTTTCCTCTTCTTACTTCCCTCATCAATTTACCCCTTGCTCAAAAAAAAAACATAACCAACCAAATGTCAAACGTCAAATAGAAAAATTCGAAAAAAAGACTCAACCCAGGCAAAGGTTATTTTTCGTTTTCTCTATTAGAAAATAAAAACCCTAATTGCCGGGCTTTTGTTATCTTATTCAAGATAATCAACAGATAGTGATATCGCATTGGCTGCTTCCTCCAAATTTGGACAAAAAGAATAAAACTAAATTAGTGCGCGATGATGGCCGAAGAAGCTGTGAAAAATTTGGCTCTGTTCATAATGAACGAGGAATGTTACGACAATTATTTTGTCGATCATGACTTCCTTGATGGTAAGTTGAGTGAAAAAACATCCCTTTTTTCCTACATTATGTAATCATGTGTTTTGTCTCCTTTCCATCTTCTCAGTCCCGTGTTTCAAAGGCCTCTTGAGCAAGGGTCTGGGCATGGGAATCATTGCAGGTTCTTTGCTGGTCAAAGTTCCACAGGTTCTGAAGATCCTTGCAAACAAAAGTGGCGAGGGAATCAGTGTGATGGGAGTTCTGCTTGATCTGGTGGCTATAACATTCCATATGTCGTATAACTTCATGAATGGCTATCCCTTCAGTGCCTGGGGTGATGCGGTGTTCTTGATTATCCAGACTGCTGCTATTGCTGCGCTTATTTTCTTCTATGGAGGCTCCCCGGCTAAAGCTGGAATATTTTTGGCAGCATTCTCTTCGATCGTATATGTACTAAATTCGGGCTTGACGCCGTTAAAGATTATTTGGATGGCCCAGAGCGTCAACATCCCCATAATTCTCGTCGGCAAAATGACCCAAGCCTACACCAACTACAAGAACAAGAGTACTGGGCAATTGTCTGCTGCCACTTGTTTCATGTTGTTGGCTGGCTCCTTGGCAAGGATATTCACATCGATCCAAGAGACCGGTGACCCAATGATGGTCCTTACCTTCGGAATATCGTCCTTTGCCAATGCAGTGATTGTGGCTCAAATGGTTTACTACTGGAAGAAGACAGCAAAGAAGCCAGTTAAGGCTAAGACCTCTCCCAAGAAAGCAAAAAGCAAGAAAGTCAATTAAGTTTTTTCTTTTCTACCGTGTGTTCTTTTTTTAATTTACAAATAAAGTGTATCACTTCATTTTGTCTTGGATTTTATTGTTTTTCAGCTTTGAAATGATCTTGGAACGCCGCAAGCGCCCGGTACCGATGTGAAATCTTGTTCTTTTCAAGCCTTGGCATTTCAGCGTAGGTTTGTTGGTAGTCTGTAGGCTTAAATACTGGATCCCAACCAAAATCCCTTGGGCCACTCGGTGGTACTATTGTTCCTTCGGTAATTCCTTGAAAGACAATTGGCTCCGAATCGACACCTTCAGAGAAGCCTAGTGTGCATACAGCTCGAGCTGATTTATCTTCCCATCCAGCAAGCATTTGATAGAGGCCTTCTGGGCCTAATTTCTCTAAGAACCATTTAATATAAGGACCTGTAAGAATAATTACTTTAAAATACAAAAAACAAACTTGATTTTGTGGATGGAAACCTGGTAAACCCTTCATGGCGTTAAAACAAAGACAAGTATCTTCAACGAGGACAGGACCATCGACCAACTTTGCAGCCTCTTTACACTTAATAATACAAATTTCATCTATTTCTCCTTGCAATTCGGGTAAGTCAACTTTTTTGGAAATCACTTTGCGAGGGAAGTTTGGTCCGAGAATGGCAACAAGCTCTTCAAGCTTCTTGGCATTTCCTGTTACGAATGTTATGGGCTTTGACATTGTTTGGGGAAGATATTATAAAGATCTAAATATATAATTTTGGTAAAAGAGTTGTTGGTTGTTATCCTTTCCTACTTCAATAGAATTTGTCACACGTTATACGCACTATCAGTAGCTGTCAGATGAACCGGTAGCCGCAGTGTTGTAAAATGTCAAAAACATGTGTTGGTGGCAGTGATACTTATAAGAACAGGGATGGCATTAACAATAGTTTTCAATTGCAACACAGAGCACAAGAGCATCTTGCACTGCGAACTGTGAATGTTCGTATATTTTGACTTTCTTTCACATGAGCTTTATTTCTATTCGCAGACAGCGACGAGTTGTCAATTTATAATTACCCTTTTCAACAAACAAAACAAGAATGGTATAATTTTGATGTTAAGTTGAGCGCGAACAATTTATTCGTTGCAGTGGGGATGGTATGTGGAACGCGAATAGAGTTTGACAGTTCGTAGCAATTTGTTACTACCAAATTGTTTTTACAAAATTGTTTAGAGTGCTTTGGACTGTCATGCGAGAGGTCTTGCGTTCAATCCCTGCCTGTGCCACCGGAAGTTTTATTCACGGGTACTGCCTCTTGCGAGAAATTGACAAATTCTCCAAGAGCAATTCTTGTCATGAAAAAGTGCTTTCTAAAATTAGCCGTTCGGATTCGGAATATAAACTGTAGGTCCCCTCCATCCCTGCAATGACTAGCACACAGTAATGGTTGCGAGTTGTAAGTCACTAGGCCCTGGTTCACAACGGACTGTTGCGCCACCCAATTTATTTTATTTTTAATTTCTTGGCTGTACTGGTTGATACAGTTAGTCAGGGTAGACAAATCAATGAAGTTATTGATTTCCTCATTTGAGAGGTTTCTGTCGATAGGGATGTTTAAATTTGAAAGTCTATTGCTTAATGATATATTAAAGGCAGGCCAGTTAGTATTCTTAAAGCTGGTATACTTTTTTGGAAAGTCCGGAAAAATTGAGCTATGACCAAGCTGCATGGTTGCGAATATCGAGAAGTGGTCCAATATTTGATCGAGAGTAGTGTAAGCTATGTTGTTATTTGATCTGAGGTCAATGTGTGAACCAGAAGCCGGGCTGGTGGGATCCACTGGGGTGACAATGTCGAAATCGAGAAATTGGTTCTCAAGGAACCAAATAGAATTCTTCTAGAGAATTCCGGAACCCCTACCCTCGTTATTCCTAATTAGATCGTAATACTCGTTAAAACGACATCTGTTTGCTGTGTTTTTAGACAAGTTTCCTCAAAGAAAACTGCAGTTGGATAGAACTCTTTCAAAAGGAGGTCTATTTCCATTTCTTTATCTTTCGTTAACGAGTTAACATTAGACGAGTTTAGTTTGAGAATCATGGTGAAAGATGGGAGACGGAGGCAATAAAGCAAAGATAGGCACCCGGTTTGTGGGATTATTCGAGTGTTTTATAATGAGGCCAAAAGCCTCTAATTTTGGATATGAGAGTCGCTATTGGTACACCAAAAAGTCTCTCAGAATCATTTAAGAAGTCTGCAGTCTGAAGTCATATTATTTGGATTGTGTGGCTTAGAGACCGGACGTTCGATTACAACATAAGGAGGAGCTGAGCCTCTTAATTTGTCAGCATAATGGTAATATGGTTAGAAACATGATTTTTATTTGAAGACAATGCTTCTTCTTTCTTTTTTTTAGGAATGCAATTCGATTCGGACAGCCTCTGTTTTCTTTACACTTTACGCAAGAAGCAACTGATGTTTCGGTTTTTGGACCCAGGTCACATTGACCAGGTTCATGGTGTTTTAGCCATTTAAAGCATCTATTTGCGAAACTACAGTACTTAAGGACATGTCCGCATCTCTGGCATCTAAAACACTGTTTAGTGTCTGAGTTTCTAACCGTATCACAAGTTATCTTATGTCTCAATAGAAATTTAATTTTTTGAAGGCTTTCCCTATCATCTAAAGAACATAGGAAAAGGTCCAGCGGTATATTATTCGATTAAGACCATTTAGTCTCAAAAATCTTCACATATACTCTCAACGAAGGGTCTGACCTGACGAGCTCTTTTTGGATTTCAGCTGGTGAAAAGTTATTGGAAATCCCTTTAAGGATGGTGTTAAATTTCTTGCATTGCTTTGGCATAAAGGAGAAAGCCTCTACACCACATTCTTTAAATTTATTTATAAAAAAAACTATGTAGTTCAAAACTCCTAACCTAACAATTATTTTTAGTTTGCCAAAGCCATTTGCAATGAACTTACTATCATCCAAGCTATAATTGGACTTACCCAAAAATTCCAGTATTGATTTTGACGAGACTCCCTTCGTGAAGATGGGCGGGCACCATGGCTCTTTTTTATATTATTATTATTATATTTTTGCTGTTATTGACGTTAGCACCTAGGTTGCCGGTACTGTTGCAGTTATTAATGGCTCCAGGGAAACCTTTGCGGCTGTTGGATGCATCAAAGTTATTAGTTAAGTTGACTGGAGCAGCCTTCTCAAAGTTATGAGAAACGGTTGGTGTTGTTAATGATTTCCTTTGGTCCTTTGGACGTTTGAAACCTGTAATTGTCCCAATGTGTCTTCTTTTTCTGGCCAAAACAGATTTAAAGGCATCCTGGTCGGCTGCAAGAATTCGGTTAAGTGCTGATGCAGTACTATATTGCATAGTAGCCAGGTTGGGAGCGTCTGAAGTGTATTCGTGACGCAGCTGGGAGCGTACGTAGTGGATTCGTTACCGAATGTCCGGAGGAACTTTATCGGCCAAAAAAGGCCCAGAGCCACTTCTCTCCATTGTGTAAAGAAATGTTTTTTCTTCATATTTATTATAAGGCAAAATTTGAATTAGTACTTCCGAACACGACTGTACTCTATTAAAGCTCAAATCGGATAAGTCTTCTTGGATATCTTTTTTGACATCTCAGCTGTTTTTGATCAGCTGTTATTTTACACGTAAAACACTAACAAAAAGGTATCCGGATACCCTATCTGGCTGAGATTGAACGCAGCCATTAGGGAGGAAGTTATAGCTGTCATTGGTTTTATCATTGAAAACAATCATTGGAAGTTTTTTGAAAGGTGTTAATAAATTTTATTGAAATGTATGCCATTGGACACAATTGATTCTAGTTAGAATTAAGCATTTCCTGATTGGAATCATTCATTTGAAGTTTGTATTCGCACGTTTACTTATGCGCGCATGTGCTTGCTTATGCCTATTATAGTTGGGCCATTAGAGCTGATCATTGAGCAGGTTGAGTTGAAATAAGGGGCTTGAGAGTAAGGCAAGTTTCTAGTATCTGATCAAGGCAATTTTAAACTATGTTTTTTTTCATTCAACTGTAAGCTGAACTTTATTACTCTCTAATTTATTTATTTTCAGCATAATTCTATTAAAATTTTGTTTGTAAAAATGTTTTACAAAATATTAAAAACAATATTTTGTGTGAGAAAACTACATTTTAAGACAATACCTTTCATTGTTTTCATAATACGTGAGTCGAAAACCATTTCTCTTCAATTTTGTGTATGTTGTTTTTGTAGGTTTTTGTTTATTTTGTATAAAAGTTGTCAATTGAATTTTTGTAAAAAAAATAACTAAAAGTAAGTAACAAGCTTGATTCCAATAGGTATCTGTTTTTGTTTGCGACATTCTTATTCCAAAACCAAGCAGCATTTTTTTAACTTTATTCTTTCACATTATTCTTTTCTTAAAAAAAAACATCAAGTAGATTTTTAAAACGAAACACATTTCAGAATGTTAACAACAATATTTTGCATGGAATAAAATAATTTTGAAGTCAATACCTTCATCAAATCAAATATCTCATTTGAATCGAGAATTTGCCAGTTGCTATTTACGGTCGATTTATACCCCTTCTCGAAAACTGGAATCGGTTTTATCTTCAATAAAATTACTCAGGAAATTTTTACCAGTTACATCAATTAGGCAAAGTTAAGCCATGAAATTAATTGATATTTAGTTTTTAGAAAAGACCCCTTTCTTTCATTGTTATTATTGCACCTAACAAGGAACGATTGAGAAGTATAAGCGTTTCCAAATCTCCTTGATGGTAAAAGTTCATAGGAAATTTTATTCTCGATAATCATAATATTTCTCTTTAAATAGGAATGAAAGACCTCTAGGACTTCAGTCTCCGATATCATTAAAAATTCAAGAACGGTCTCCAAAAATCAATAAATCGCATCATCAATTTAAAAAACAAAACAAAAAACGTTTAAATACAAGACATCCCAAATGGTTTGCGGACTAACAATTTATTTTAAAACGAAAGATCAAAAACTAAACACCATGTTTCTTTCCAAAAGGATTCATTTTTGAAAGCCAATTTGTCGAGGACGGCGAATCTCTACAAAACAAAAGGGAACAAAATTTCAATAAAGAAAAAAGATTAAAAAACTACAATATTTTGAAACTTACAGTTGCAATTCTTCTGTTTCATCTCCTTTGCCTCCTTCAACACCGCCAGCCTCTTTGATACCGGCATTTTTTAATTGTTCAATTAATTTAACCCGGAATTCAACTTTGTGTGGAACAATTGGATTCTCAGCTCGTATTTGGGCTTGTAGTTTCTTGAGGGCTTCCTTATAGGTAAGTCCATACCAGTCGATCTCTTCAGCCGTATACTAGTTAGGAATAATAAATTAAGAGATTTTACATTCAAAAACATAAAAAATTCTTACCGCTTCGAGATATTTTCTGTACTCGTCCAAGGTACGTTTTTGTTCGGCTGGGTTTATAGATAAATCTGGACAACCGTCTAGTAGAGCTTGTAGAATCTTCCTTTTCAGCCTCAAGGCCAATAGGGATCTCAAATCACAGGCGGGATTCTTTAAAATCACAAATTTAAAATTCATCAAAGTGCCAGTAGGTCTCGATCATCTAAACTCACCTTCAACAGGTAATGATCAAATCCTTGACTCTCGTGGATAAGATTCAATGTTCTCGCAGTCACTACCGTCGATATATACTTATCGAGAACCTGCGAGTACACTACCGAGCGCTTTAGGACGGGCACCCAGAAATGTGGTACTCTACGTTTGAGTGGAGTGCGTTTCTGGAAGCCCTTAATAACTGCCTCTCCACCCCAAATGCCATGATTCGCCTCGGGAACATCAATCAGTGGCAGTGGTTGATCCTGAATGGGTTTTATTTCACCAGTTATATCGTCACGTTCCCATTCGCCTTCCTTTGGGATATAATGGACAGCAGTTGGTTTTGTGAGTTGCCATTCGCGCCAGAATTTCCTATATGCATCGGGCAGTTCGGCGCCCAGGCCTTTATCGAAACGTGTGGGTCTTTTGAAGCCATAAAGCAGCTTTGGGCCCTGGAGGAAGGATTACACATTTTTGAGAAAGGAAATTATTGCGTCACAGGTTCAGGAAATCTACTCTTGGATGTTTTAATTTATTAAAATGTTGTTGTTTACCTGAGCTGTGGCGTGTGCCATGATTTTTTTTTATGAATTGATGTTTAATTGATAACTTTTTGATTTGGTTTTGAATTTTTATGAAGAAAATAAAAATACAAAATTATTCTCAGTAGAATTTTTTTGATAAAATAAATTCACACACACAATTTTTAAAATCACTGAGTGTGAGTTTGACATTTGACAGTAGAATCACGTTTTGACAACTTAAACAGAGATGTCTTTGATTTTTATCGCATGAGCAGTGGTATGGGGGTGTGTTCGAAAATAAAACCACATAAAATGCAATTTTTAAATTTCAAACTTGGCTCAACTTTCCATTTCTGCAGCATTCGCGTTTGTTTTATTTGATATATATGTGCAAATAAATAATGACTATAGCAATTTTAGAGCGAGGAAACATTTATTTCCGTTTTAAATTAATTTTCAGAGTTAACCTTTTACATGCAAAACACGCAAAAATGGTTGATTTTGACATTTATTACATGTTTTTTGTTCTTTTTCTTGTACAAACGCAACAGGAGAACATAAAGTTAAGCTTTAAATGATTGGAAATGCAAAAAATGCTCGCTCTTTCAGGAGTTTTAAATCTCCTGTTGACTTCGGTTGCTTCAAATCGTCGTGGTCAAGAATTGGTTTCATCATTCTTTTCACGCAATTAATCCAGAGGTTTGAACATTTTCTCTTGTATACAGAAAAAAATTTGATTTGATTTGTGCCCTTCTATGTAGATCATTTTTTTGGTTGCTGATGTCCATGAACGGAATGAAGATCTTCCAAACGACACCGAAACGAACAAGGTTTTGATCAGTGACGAATGTGAAAGCGAGGACAGTATTCTGGAAACAGCACATACCAGAATAGAGCCTAGGGAAGCAATCGACATTTTCAATAAGGCTTGGGAATGGGCTGAATATGAAAACGTTAATACAGCAGACATCAGCGTACTTAAACGACTTCGCGAATAGGCAGTTTTTAGCCAAATAGAAAAAAAAGAGAATTCTAAAAAGGATTACGCATTATTTTCATTAATTGCAACACACTTACATTTTTTCATGTACATTTATATTTGAAATAAAAAGAACATATTTAAAACAAAGGTCTCATTTATTTTAAACATTTTAAAAACTACACCTTCGTCAACATGAACAACTTCGATAACGTGAAGACGATCGGTTTTTAATAGTTCAGGTTTCCGCGAATCTACTGTACATATTCAGTGATTTTAAAATTAAATTATTTTATCAAAGAAATTCTACTGAGAATAATTTTATATTTTTCTTTTCTTCATAAAAATTCAAAACCAAATCAAAAAGTTATCAATTCATAAAAACAAATCATGGCACAGCTCAGGTAAACAACAACATTTTAATAAATTATCCAAGAGTATATTTAAAGAGCCTGTGACGCAATAATTTCCTTTCTCAAAAATGTACATACCTATAATAATTCCTTCAGGTCCCAAAGCTGCTTTATGGCTTCAAAAGACCCACACGTTTCTATGAAGGCCTGGGCGCCGAACTTCCCGATGCATATAGGAAATTCTGGCGCGAATGGCAACTCACAAAACCAACTGATGTCCATTATATCCCAAACGAAGGCGAATAACTGGTGAAATAAAATCCATTCAGGATCAACCACTTCCACTGATTGATGTTCCCGAGGTGAATCATGGCATTTGGGATGAAGAGGCAGTTATTAAAGGCTTCCAGAAACGCACTTCACTCAAACGCAGAGTACCACATTTCTGGGTGCCCGTCCTAAAGCGCTCGGAAGTGTACTCGCATGTTCTTGATAAGTATGTATATATCGACGGTAGTGACTGCGAGAACCAAGGATTCGATCACTACTTTTTGAAGGTGAGTGTCAATGATCGAGACCTACTGGCACTTCGATGTATTTTAAATTTGTGATTTTATATAATCCCGCTTTTGATTTGAGATCTCTATTAGCCTTGAGGCCGGAATCAAAGATTCTGGCGGTGTTGAAGCAGGCAAAGGATATGAAACAGAAGAGTTGCACTTGTAAGTTTCAAAATGTTGTAGTTTTTAATTTTTTCTTTATTGAAATTTTGTTTGCTTTGCTCCCACCCCAAATCCTATAGTGATCCCAAACAAGGTGCGCCACCCGTGTTATCAATTCAAAAAAACTTGTTTTGGGCTCAAAAAATTAAATAAAAAAGTAGGGCTAAGTCCAAAAAAGAAAATATTTTTTCCTATGACTTAAAGGTGGTACCTCGCCTTAATATTTAAAACATGTTGTATTAAGACCCCTTCCTAACTGTAAAAAAATCAGAAGGAAATTCGTGCTGCGGTATTCGAAAGTCGCCCTTAAATTTGTACTTTTATATTGAAAGAGAGAATAAGTTATTTCTTGAATCACAAACACAAACATAGAATAACCCGTTTTTTTGGCATTCTATAAATAGTATAGTAGAATCACTGATAATAAATTTATTAATTTTTTTAAATTTATATTTATTATCTGTGGTAGAATGTTCCCAAGAAAACGCAAGCGAGCTTGAAACTCGCATCAATTCTTTATATACCTGAATCAAGTTCAAATGAGCTTGCACTTTCAGTAGGTAGCATATTCTTATTTGGTGCTGAACTATTCAGTTCTTCATTGTTTAACACAAATTAAACTATCTCACTTGAACTTCATAAGAAACATCTAAACACCTAAAGTGGTGTCAAACTTAATCATTTTTAAATCTTCTTAAATCTTAGATTTATTTAATCTAAACAGAGACAAACCTTTGGTGGAAACATAACAAAATTTAATTATCTTTTCTATTGTCTTCTCTTGCAAAATAAGCCCAGTTAG
Organism: Eupeodes corollae; assembly: GCF_945859685.1. Lineage (NCBI taxonomy): Eukaryota > Metazoa > Arthropoda > Insecta > Diptera > Syrphidae > Eupeodes > Eupeodes corollae. Next base: position 128,316,586 of record NC_079149.1, read on the forward strand.
TCCATTTTCATTAAAAAAAAACTAAATAATATCAACAGTAACAGATTGATTTGTTCCCCAATAGAAAACACATGATTCCAAATGCAGAACCACTCGACGAACACAGCCATCGAGATACGAATGCAATACCAATTGTACCAACATTTGCGAACAAAATCACATAGATTCATTCGTGATTCGTATAAAGGTCAAAAACTCATCCGTAGTAAGATTCTGCTTTAACTTGTATCGGTAGTATTCATACATAGAAATACAAAAAAACAAATGTCAGACTGACGTTTAAAAATATTTTTGGTCACAGCACCAAGTAAATTGACAACATTTAAATGTTTACCAAGATGAACCATTATCTTTAATTCTGACAATAAGGCTTTGATGACATCGTAGTCGCCAAAAGGTTTAACCATTTTGACAGCCAGAATAGTTTTCATGTATGTATTCTTTTTTTTAGTATATGATATGTTGTGATTGCTGTTATCTATGGTTTGACAGTTAAGAATGTCAAACTGTGTTTTACAGAAGTTCAGCAGTCAACCCAAACAAGACCATTTATTCAAAATGAAGAACCTTGCATTCGAGATTACAAATGTTTTGAAACACTTCTAGGCAGAGTCCCCATATTGACAATTTATTATTTATCAAATTACATTTTAACTTAACAATTTTACTTATGTTAAAGAACTTTAAATAAATAACAGTTAATTTTACAGACATTTTATTTCTCGTCAGTATAATTATGTTCATACATATCTTGACAATAAACTACTTTAAATATGAAATTATCACACTGATCATCAATCAAGTGTCAATTTTGACATAAGTATCATAATTTCAAAAAATAACTCGCAATACATTTGACACTCATTCATAGTATTCTGCAATAAGCACGCATATTTTTATTAATAATAATAATTGAAGGTTTCTTCAAAAATTAACTACATACATATGTATATGTAAATCAGCAGCAAATTTATTTCAAGTATCAGAATCAATGTGTAGCAGGCATTATCAAACAGTCGGCATTGCTTTTGGTGAAGCCATGAACTCTATATAGTCCTTTTTTGATTTTCTCATTTGTTCCTTGTTGGTGTGTAAATATGGTTTATTTAAAAACTCATAATGCTTTGAATTTAATAATTAAAAATCAATAAACAATAGACCATTAACTAAAAAACTTACATTTTTGACATCTGTTTCCAACATATTTGCGAATATCTTTTCCAATTGATGGAAAAGTGGACGACTTTGGGGATTTGCATTCCAGCACTTCAACATAACATCGTATCTAAAATTTAAAATTATGTTAGTTACATAGTATATTATAGGTATAGTCATTTACATTTCTCCATTAGCATAAGGTGGCTTTTCCATCCGATATCCATCTTTAAGTTTCTTGTATAATTGACATGCTGGAATTTCTGGATATGGCACAGTTGCTAGAGAGAAAAACTCCCATAACATAACACCAAATGACCAAACGTCAGAATATGTGCTATAGATTTGATGAGAAAGTGATTCCAAAGCTAACCATTTTATTGGCAAAAGTGAATCACTTTGCTTTTTATATTGATCAGTTTTGTACATTGATCTGGCAAGTCCAAAATCACAAATTTTAACAATATTATCTTTACACAAAAGTATATTCCTTGCAGCCAAATCACCATGAAGTACTTTTCTCGATGACAAGTATTCCATACCTCGTGTCACTTGGAATGCCCAACTAACAAGATCTGACGTATTGATAATTCGCATATCTTCATCACTTGCATCAGGATTATAATTTGACATGATTAGGTATTCATCTTGAAGTTATGAAATATAAATAATGAAATAGTGACACAGTATTGAAGTGACATTAATTACCAGACATTGACTTCCGTACACTTTCTTCTGTCACATAAACTATTTCCTTTGAATCACTGGAATTGGGCTCGTTTATAAAGTTCCTAAGAGTGTTTGTTTTATAAAATATTGATTTTTGTTTAAAAATTCAAAAGTTTACCGATTATTCTCAAAATCAATAGTAGGATCAATTTTGTCCGTATTTGGATTGATTTGATTAACAAATTTTGTCTGATGTTGCAGTAAATAGTTTTGAATGTTTCCGTAACAACAATATTCCACTATAACCATAACTTCACCTAAAATCAATATAAAAACAAAATAAATAGAAATACAGAAAAACAAATGTCAAACTGACGTTTAAAAATATTTTTGGTTACAGCTCCAAGTAAATTGACAACATTTAAATGTTTACCAAGATGAACCATTATCTTTAATTCTGACAATAAGGCTTTGATGACATCGTAGTCGGCAGAAGGTTTAACCATTTTGACAGCCACTATAGTTGTCTTTTCTTCGGGAATGATTTCCTCTGCATGAGCTTTTAGAACAACTCCAAAAGCTCCCGAGCCAAGCTTCTTACCTAAAAACAAAGTTTTCCTAGCTTAATAGTCTACGTAAAGATTGAGTTCTTTTTTCCATACCCAATTTCAATTTGTTTTGAGGGAACTCAAAACGTTGATCATAAGGCAACAAATCAGCTTGTTCAGTTAATGACATTTCGGGATTGATTTGTTCAATTGCACCTTTTTCGAAATTTTCTAGGCCAGCTAATTTCCTTCGAAGGAGAATTTGCGTTTCTTTTCTAATTTGTAAACCCAAATAGATGATTGATATTATAAGAACCACCATTAAAACAATCCATTCACTGTTTAATCCAGGCATACCTAAAAGAAGAAGCTTAGAAGTCACTAAAGAAGGAGTAAATAGTAAAGAAAGAATTAGTCTTACGTGTAATCTTTAGTTCTGTTATTGATTGAACATGCCCCAAACGGTTTGAAGCCTCACATTTGTATAGTCCTTCATCAGTAAGTTGGATACTAAATATTTTCAAGACTGTCTTATCTCTCGATATTGAAATTGTACTTATGTTGTTGAGTTTCTTATCATCCTTATACCATGTGATGCTGGGTTTGGGCATTCCCTTAAATTCGCAATTAAGCTCCAAGGACGCCCCCAAAGTACGCTTATGCAGTCCATTCACATTAGTTTCAACGATAACTGGCAATTCAGGTTCTAAGACAAATTGTCAAATATCAGTTGACAGTTGAAAAATGTTAATGTTTGAGATTCAACAAGCAAATTGATAATTGAGAATGATCTAGAACGTTGTTGATACCAAGCAAATTGATAATTGGCATTTGAAAATTGATTAATTTTTTCAATATCAACTGTCAATTAAAAAATTGACATTCTCAATAAAGGTACGAACTAAGCCGTGATTCTTACCGTAAATATCACTGATATTCAGAAATTTGCTATCATAACCACCCTCAATTTTTCTAGCTTTTGCCCGACACTCATAGCTTCCAACATGTTGATTTTCAAAAACTTTAAACTTTATAGTTTTCTTGTAAGTAAAATTAGAAAAAGTAGCATTGACTTCCACACCATTGCCACTTTTGATCATTTGATTATCTTTAAATAAATTCAGATCATTCGAATAAAAATAAGCCAGAGCGGCACATTCAATAGTCACTTCATCACCCTTGGCAATTTGAAGACGCTGTTCACCAACTATGGAGATCGCCATATTTTCCGTTATATCACCGATTAGAATGAAACTGTCATTAGTGTTTTCTCCAAGGGCATTGCCTCCAGTACAACGCATTTTTCCGGGCCGATCTGTTTTGAAGAATATCTCATTTTTCCATGCGAAATCAGAAGCCTTTGACGAAGTTCGTGTTGACTAAAATGACATACTGTTTAATTTTTTGATAAATCTTGATTGCTTAAGAACTGACATTTGGTATATCGACATATTCTTCACATGTTGGCCATTTTGGCTCAATTTGACAGTTGAAAAAAGTAATAGTTGCAACTGCCAAAGGGTAGGCATAGATTGCACAATCTACTTTGGCTTGTTCCCCAGCTCGAACGTAAACGTTTTTCGTAATAATCTGGGGTTTACCTGAAATTATAGTAAAAATCATATGAAACTTAAAAAAAAAACCTCCAAATAGGGACCAACTTTTGACAAGAACCTTGAACTTCAGGTCCTTTTTATCAAAATCGTTATTTGCCTTGAGAACATATTCCCCATTATCGAAGGTGGTGAGGTTTTTGATATGCAAATTTATTGATAAATTAGTTTGGTTGATCACATATTTTGAAGTCGGTTTAATAAGTTTTAGATCTGGACCATACCAGTTGAAAGTAACCTTATAGAAGCTCCTATAGGTTACGTTTAAGGCTATATTCTCATCGGCATTACTTCTGATAGTTTTGTTGCCGGTGGTGTAAATTATAATTTCCTTTTTTTCTAAAAAAAAATATGATATGAAATATGATTTTTATTGCGATTTCAAAATTAGCTATTGTTGTATACTTCGTACTGGAAATAGCCATCAAATATGTGGTATTAACTGGCGGGTTATCTAAATAAGTTTGAACTATGCATGTGTAGTTTCCTTCATCACTTTTTTGCGCATTTTTGACAGTTAAAATGTCAGAATTTATGTCATTGAGTTGGTTTTTCTGTAATAGTAAATATTTAAACTTAAAAAATACAAACATTTAAAACATTCCTTTAAAACTTACAGGGTTTTCGTCTAATGGAGTTTTCCATCTTATTGAGTAACGAACATCGTCTGAGTCCTCCACAGAACATTTCAAATTGAATGTTTCTCCTTCAAATGCATGTCCATGGAAATTTGATACGATTATTGGTTTTGACAGCAGATGTGTTGTATTAGCTATTTTCCAATTAAGATTTTAAATACATATTAAAAATAAATAAAAAGAGCTTAAAAGAGAATTAATACGTATCGTACGTCATAGTTGCTATGTCGGTCGTCACATAAAAGTGATTTTGACGTAAGCTGTCATTATATTTGTTCTTCATGAGGCGTTGTCTTTTTTATTTTTTAAGCAGAAAAATGTTAAAAAATCGTGCCCAAATTGTTTCACTCAACATCCCACAGTTAAGTGCAAGAACATTGATTCAATTGCGATTTTTGTCAACGACGTGGTCACATACGTAGTGTTTGCTTATCTGCAAAACAGTCAGAAGCTCCCCACTCATCGAAAGCACAACCACGTTATCATTCTTATCAGTCAAAAAACCGCAAGCTACGTTCACGAGCCATGGGTGCCAATCGACGTCACGGTAGTCGATCAAATCAGAGTAACCAACAACAAAAGCAGACAGAATTTGCACACTCTATCAACGAAATAGAAGACGTAAGGCGTGATGGTGGAGTTGAAATTGTTTCCTCTGCGCAATTCGAGACCGATGTCAATAAGAACAAAATATTCGTCTCGCTTCATATTAATCAGTGCCCATTGATTTTTTAGCTAGACACAGGTGCTACCTGCTTAATCATTGTTCTTGATGGCTATTACAGACTTGGCAGCCCACATTCTAAGCCTTCGTCACGATCACTTAAACATAATACATTTTCAAAGTGCAAATTCCGATTCAGTTTTTGATTCGAAAGACCAGCTCGGAATTAGGTTGCAGTAAGTTTTATGAAGCACATCTAACAATGAAATCCAATTGCCAACCTAATTACTTTAAAAACCGTCCGGTGCCGTTTGCTCAAAAAAAAGCTGTCCATCTGGAGCTAGAACGTTTACGAAAGTTGGACATTCAACGTCCCATCGAATCAAGCCAACGGGCCGCACCCATTGTTGTGGTAAAAAAGCCAAATGGGACCTACGCATTTGTGGAGATTTCAAGATCACGATCAACCCACACTTAGAAACAGATGGTCATCCAGTGCCACGCATAGAAGAACTTTTTTCAGAAATTGCAAGGAGGGCGATACTTCACGAATCTCCAGATACCTCTGGACGAAGAGTCCCAGAAAGTCTGTGTCATTAGTACCGAATTCGGATTGTTTGAGTATCAAAGGTTACCAACTGCCAATTTGGATTTCTGCGTCTCATACCTAGACGATGTTATCGTGTCCGGACGTACAAATGAAGAGCATCTAAACAACCTAAAGATTCTTCTGGAACGATTAGAAAATCATAGTTTGCTATGTCGACTAGCAAAATGTCAGTTTGCTAAGACTGAGGTGAAATACCCTGGTCATATAATTGATGCAACAGGCATTCGTCCATCGGAAACCTGAATTAAAGAATAACTTTGCCCAAATAGCTGCACCGTTCAACAAGCTAAGAGCTAAAGACGAAGATTGTAATTGGAGAAAGGAAAAAACAAAATTGTTTCAAGGTTTTTAAAGAAAAAATTTCAAATGTGTCACGATTAACACATTTTCAAGATGATCTACACATCACTTTGGCTACATGTGCTTGGCATGACATTGGGGCAGTCATTTCACACATTTACCGTCATGTTTCAGAGAAACCAATCGCGTTTGCCTCAAAAAATTTGGATGCCTCTCAAAAAGGTTAAAGCCAGATCGAAAGGAGTCTCTATCAATAATATTCGGCGTGACTTAATTTCAACAATATTTATATGGTTGTCAATTTGAGCTCATAACGGATCACCAGCCGTTAGTCATTATTTTCAGCCCTAGTAAAAATTTGTCGCATATGACTATACAAAGGCTACAACGCTAGGCAATTTTTCGGTACACCTACACAACTCGCTATCGTCCAACAACAAATCATGGAAAAGCTGATTGCTTGTCACGATTACTTGCGGGCCCTGATGAGGAATTTGATAACTCGGAAGAATCGTGACACCAAGTGGATGACAGTATTTCAGCCTTGGAAGATTTTCCAATCAATTCATATGTCATCGCAAAATTTTCAAAAAATGATCCCGATATTCGCAAAGTCATCGAATACATACGAGTACAACAGGGTTGGCCAGCACGTTTGCCTGCCACTCAAAATAGTTTACTTCCTTATTTTCGTCGAACACTTTGTCTAAGTGTTTCTGCTAACATTCTTCTCTTTCAGAGCCAAAGTCCAAGGGTGGTTATACCTTTTGCACTGCAACCTAAAGTGCTAACACTTCTACATCAAGGTCATTGGGGGGTAACTCGGATGAAGCAAATGACCCGCCGATACTGTTGGTGGGCCAATGTTGATGACATCATTGAGTCAACAGTAGCTAAGTGCAATGATTGTCAATCGAATGCAAACCGCTCACCAAAGGAGTATTCCAGTTGGACGACATCAGAAAACGTTAGGAACGCAGTCACATATATTTTGTTGGCCCTTTTCAAAAGTCTATGTGGTTAATTGTGGTCGAAATTTCAGTTTGTCATTCAAATGTCTTCAACTATTCATCCTTTACGTTCCATATTCGCCTTAGAGGGCTTATCAAAAGTCATCGTGTCCGACAATAGCACACAATTTACTCCTAAAGAGTTTCAGCAGTTCTGTCAAGATCATTCAATTCGGCACATAACCTCAGCTCCATTCCACACCGAGTGCAACGAAAGGATGGTAAGAGTTTTTAAAACGGCTTTTCCAAAAGTCATGACTGGAGATAGGACGGGCGATGATACACTCGCCACATTCTTATCCACTTTTCAAACCACACCGGACGAAATTGGAATATCTCCAGTAGAAAAACTTCACGATTGTCCATCAAACTTTACTCTCTGCTATGATTCCTGGACAAAAAAGATTTACTGAGCCAAATCAACCGAAGTTTCGTACGGGTCAATCCGTATATCTTCGACAATATCTCAAAGAAAAAAAGTAAAAAAAAATCTCGGAAGAAGGATGTACGAAATAGAAACATATCAAGGGAGCTGCAGACGCAACCAGAACCAGCTAAGATGTAATGCAAGAAGAGATAGCGACTTTACTCTTCACCATGGACTTAAGACAGGCAAGTTCTTACAATTCAACTTCTGATAATATTTCTTTTCCACCAACAATATGACAACACTTGTGATGAGGATGTTTTCATTGATACGGACTCCTGTCCTCCAATGGTTGACTTGTCAGGAGATCAACAAACAACAAATATGGACACACCTGTGAATTCAAAAACCGTAATGGATTCAAGTAACTTAAGCAAATTTGACATTTGTTTAAACTCGAGCCATTTAAAGATCTCTTGCGTAATTGCGCGAAATTTAACGAAACTTAGCAGAACGTCTATTATGCTTAGTGACATATAAGGCTGCTTATTGATTCGTTTCCTTAAGCTGGCTTAAGCTCGGTTAAGTCTATTATAATTGGGCCCTAAGAAGATCATCGCGTCCCAGATTCAAAACCGTATGTTTTACTCTAACTTAAACGAAGGGGTAATTGTTGCACCCTGTACTTAACATCATAATAATTGCACATGCAAATTCAAGTAATGACAATAAGTCAAAATATGTATATATTTTTGTTGTAACCGAGTTTATTGTATAACCTAGGTTAACCCTCGAAATTTTTTGTAGTGTAGTCTATTTTGTAACCCAGGTTTCTTCTTAGCCCTGGTTATTTCATAACTCAGGTTAAATTGTAACACAGGTTATTTTACAACTAAGGTTACTTCGAGCCCCAGACTATATCCAAAAAACAAAATTTCCCTTTAAATAAGAGAAATTGTAATTAAGTGTTTTTCAATCTAAAAGTCAATTTAAAGAACAGTCAATAATATTCTAGTGTAACTCAAGTTTAGTTTTAAAAATTCCCAAAGTAAGTTTTTTCTTAACAGACGCTTTTGAACTTGAACTACTTTAAATAGTGAATTTTAATTTAAAATGATTTTGAAATTGCCTGTAGAATAAATAAATTTTGACATATGATTTACAAGGCCATAAAAGTATGGAGTTACGAGAGATATATTAGCACTTCAGATATTTTTTCAATGTTTAATCAGATGAAGAAGATAACACACGTCTTCAAAAAAAAATACAGATTTTAAAAAATTCACACAAACGTTTTACTTACATATCCTGCAGTAGTTTATTAAAAATGACGTAAAAATCCATAACCATATTTTGTAGGATGAAAATGGACCAACAGTAGTTGGTACTTCGAGAAACATTTCTAAAATAAAAACGGTCTAAATGTTAAAAAATCCTAAATAAGTAAAGACATATTTATTTATAGGTCAAAAAATTTAGCGGCAATAATTTGGGTTCTACGAGTATTTTGTAGTTTTTTTTAAACTTATCGCTACGAGTGTCACGAAACAACTAAAAATGTTTCAAAATTTATAGTTTCGGTTTTCGGAGATCCAACATTCTGCCTTATCAGATCATATTTTTCTTGGCAATTTGGATAAGCAAAACACTAGATTTATGCTCGTTCTCTTAATTCTTATACTATTTTAATAAACAATACGTTATGGTACATTAGGGTGGTTTAAATTAAATTATTAATTATATACAAAAGAAATAGAGCTCAAAAACTTGACAGAATTCAACCCATAAAAACAAGAGATGCTTTCAAAAATTTTCTTAAGACTTGCTTAGAGTTTCCAATTCGAAGTTACTTGTATCGTAAATAACCCTCCGATTAGGCAATTGTCACTTTTGAAGCTGTAATTTTTTGACATTTGACAGATAAAACAATGAAATATCAAAATGAGTTAGCTTAAAAGCCTCCAAAGTAAGGGGCTGTGGAGACATTTTGAATTAGTATCAATCTTAATAAACGGTGATTTTTTAAGAGCTTGAGAACTTTTTAAAAAAAAAAACGCATACGCATCGATTCTTTATTTGAAACGTTAGATTGGTCCATGACATTTACTTTTTGAAGATAATTTCATTTAAATGTTGACCGCGGCTGCGTCTTAGGTGGTCCATTCGGAAAGTCCAATTTTGGGTAACTTTTTCGAGCATTTCGGCCGGAATAGCCCGAATTTCTTCGGAAATGTTGTCTTCCAAAGCTGGAATAGTTGCTGGCTTATTTGTGTAGACTTTAGACTTGACGTAGCCCCACAAAAATTGTCTAAAGGCGTCAAATCGCATGATCTTGGTGGCCAACTTACCGGTCCATTCCTTGAGATGAATTGTTCTCCGAAGTTTTCCCTCAAAATGGCCATAGAATCGCGAGCTGTATGGCATGTAGCGCCATCTTGTTGAAACCACATGTCAACCAAGTTCAGTTCTTCCATTTTTGGCAACAAAAAGTTTGTTAGCATTGAACGATAGCGATCGCCATTCACCGTAACGTTGCGTCCAACAGCATCTTTGAAAAAATACGGTCCAATGATTCCACCAGCGTACAAACCACACCAAACAGTGCATTTTTCGGGATGCATGGGCAGTTCTTGAACGGCTTCTGGTTGCTCTTCACTCCAAATGCAGCAACTTTTCTAGGGCCCGTTCACTGAAAATTCGACGTTGTGGCAGATCGTTCGGCTTCAGTTCTTGCACGAACTGTATTTTATACGGTTTTACACCAAGATCTTTGCGTAAAATCTTCCATGTGGTCGAATAACACAAACCCAATTGCTGCGAACGGCGACGAATCGACATTTCACGGTCTTCAGCAACACTCTCAGAAACAGACGCAATATTCTCTTCTGTACGCACTGTACGCATTCGTGTGGTTGGTATAATGTCCAGTAAAGTAAACTGAGTGCGAAACTTGGTCACAATCGCATTAATTGTTTGCTCACTTGGTCGATTATGTAGACCATAAATCGGACGTAAAGCGCGAAACACATTTCGAACCGACTACTGATTTTGGTAATAAAATTCAATGATTTGCAAGCGTTGCTCGTCAGTAAGTCTATTCATGATGAAATGTCAAAGCATACTGAGCATCTTTCTCTTTGACACCATGTCTGAAATCTGGCGTGATCTGTCAAATACTAATGCATGAAAATCCTAACCTCAAAAAAATCACCCTTTATAAATGGTTTCTAATGGTTTGAAACAAATACAAAATATATAAAAGTAAAACAAAAGTTTATTCTAAATAGAAGAATTTAATCCTGGAAATAAATCGTATAACTGAGATTAATAAAATGTTGGTCATAAATAATTCTTTAACAAATGTTAAAATATCTGCTTGTAAAAAACGTGTGAACACTTTGCTATAATTTCTTCCAGTTTTTCACATCTGAGTATTTTTTGACATTAAGGACACTTAAAATTATCACTGAATTCGATTTTCCCTAATTTTGCTCGTTGCTCAAGAGTCTACAGAAGGATTGTTTTCTAGAAGGAAAATTTAAATTAAAAAAAAATATACTCACAGAAAGAAATTTTTTACTTACGAAGTTCTAAAAGTACGTTTCCGTTGACATAAAATCTTGGTGGAGGTGGTGCTACTTCATCTGGTGATCCCATCAGTGCTAAGTAATCTCTTTCAGATTGTTGCAGTATTTCATTATTGATTTTCATATAAGGTTCATTAAGGTCCACATAATGCTTAAAATTTTCCAATATTCCAATAACACATTACAATCAACTACACCCCTAAAAAAAGCCAACAACTTACATTTGTAACTTCTTCTCCCAAAAGTCTGGCAAATTTCTTCTCCAGCTCATGAAAAAGTGGTCGACTTTCTGGATTGAAGCTCCAACATTCTAACATAATGTCATACCTTTAGAAACATAACTTTAATATAAAAACCTTGGAAAATAATGATAAATCATTTTGTAGTCACTCACAATTCATTATTGGCATAAGGTGGCTTCTCCATTCGATAGCCATCTTTAAGCTTCAAATACAATGTTTGATTTGCATCTATTCCTGGATAAGGCACCGTTGCTAAGGAGAAAAATTCCCACAACATAATACCAAATGACCAAACGTCAGTATAGGTATTGAAGACTTGGTCACTAATTGACTCTAAGGCTAACCATTTTATTGGCAAGAGGGCTTTATGTTGTTTTTTGTAGTTTTCATTTTTGTACATCGATCTGGCGAGACCAAAGTCACAAATCTTCACAACATTATCTTCACAAAGAAGAATATTTCTCGCTGCTAAATCACCATGGAGAACTTTTCTCGATGACAGATAATCCATGCCTCGTGTCACTTGAAATGCCCAACTGACAAGATCTGACGTTGTTATGGGCATTGTATTGGATAGATCGGCTTTCAAATTGTTTGAACGCCATTCTGATTTGAGGGTATTATTTGATGTAAGTTGATCTTCACCTGAAAACATAATTGTCAAAATTATGCTGAATTTCATAGTCAAACTATACCTTCAGGAATTGTTGTCAAAGCACTTTGTTCATTTGGATAACTGTCAACATGGTATTCATTCAAATCGTATTTTCCTGAAGAATACATCGAATTCAAACGCTCAACATGTTTTTCTGTTTGTTGGCTCCTTACAGAATTTCTGAAACAGTTTTAAATACAAAATAGGATAAATATTAGGCAAAAAAAAAAACACCAAAATACCGTCGTAATTCAACAAAGTCAGTAGTTGAAAATCTCCTCTCAGAAATGCTCGGATCAATTTTGTCTGTATAGGGATTGATCTGATTTATGAAACTTTTTCGATTTTGCAGTAAGAAGCTCTGGACGTTTCCATAATGGCAGTATTCTACTATTACCATTATTTCACCTACAACCAATGCTTAATTAGTAAGTATATACATATTAGACATAAAAAATAAGAATTTTAAACTGACGTTCAGCGATATTTTTTGTGACAGCTCCAAGTAAATTGACAACATTTAAATGTTGACCCAGATGCACCATGATTTTCAATTCTGACACTAGAGCCTTTATTACTTCCTTGTCGGCAGTGGTGCGTTTGACCATTTTGACAGCCACAACAGTTTCTCTTTCTTCTGGGATGATTCCCTCTGCATGAGCTTTTAGAACTATTCCAAAAGCTCCGGAACCAAGTTGTTTCCCTAATCAACACAGAAATTTACATAGTCTTATCGTGACCTTAATGGCTGAATCACAAACACGCTTCAGCTTTGGCTTCACCTGACGATTACGAATTCAGCCATGCTACCTCACGTTTCTTTTGACAATCGTAATGAAAAGAGCGTAATGTAACGTAATGTGACTCCAAACTGAAGCTCTAGTTCAATTATCTGAATATTTGCTTTGGCTGACAGCTCAACGGCTGTAAAAAATGTCAACAAACAAAGTATTTGCTCTTTGGGTCGATGAAATAATAGAAATGTCATTCAAAGCAACCTCGAAGCACTCCCACCGTAACGCAGACGAAGCCGAAGCTAAAGCGTGTTTGTGGTTCAGCCATAAAAAAGATTGATCTACACGTCTTACCTAATTTCAATTTATTCCGAGGGAATTCAAAACGTCGGTCATAAGGCAACAGTTCAGCTTGTTCATCCAATGACATTGTTGGATTGATTTGTTCGAGAGCGCCTTTCTCGAAATTTGCCAGACCGGCCAGATTCATTTGATAAAGGATCTCTTTTGCGTTCAGGATGCGTACACCCAAGTAGACGATGAAAATTATGAGAAGACCAACAAAAACCACGATTGCAATTTTCCATTTAAGTTTCAACCCAGGCATGTCTAAAATTATAAGGTCTTAGATAAGATTGAAGCTTGTTTAATTGAAACTTACTTGTGATCTTCACTCGTGAGCTTGATTCAACATTTCCCAAGCGGTTTGAAGCAACACATTTGTAAAGACCTTCATCATCTGGTTTGATATAAGGTATTTTCAAAATAGTGTTGTCTTCCATAATTATTGTATTGTTGCTGATAGTAAGTTTAACATCATCCCTATACCAAGTGATAGTTGGTTTGGGTAATCCTGCAGCTTTGCAAAGAAATTCAAAGGAATCTCCTAGCTTACGATTATATTGATCTTTCAAATTGGTTTGAATCAAAACTGGAGCCGCAGGTTCTAAAACAGAGGGTATACTTTAATATCATACAAAAAGAGTGATGTCTCATTCTTACCATGGACAATTATGCTTAGGAACTTGCTATCATAATCCACATAGCTGTCTGCTCTTCCAGCTCGGCACTCATAGCTTCCAGCATGTTCGTCTTCGATATTTTTGAACTTGATGGTTTTCTTGTAAGAATAATTAGAAAATGTTGTCTTTATTTCGACTCCACTGCTATTCGTGATCATTTGATTATCTTTGAACCAATCCAGATCAGCAGAGTAGTAATAGGCCAAAGCTGCACAAGTTATGATCACCTCATCACCTTTGGCAATTTGAAGATTCTCATCGACTCCATATACAGTCATATTGTCTGTTATGTCTCCAATCAAGACATAGCCTTCGTTGGAACTGATGCCCTGTTCATTGATTGCAGTACATTGCATTTTTCCGGGACGGCCTGGTTTAAAGATCAGCTCGTTGATCCTCTCGATTTTTGACGTTTCAGATGAGTTTCGGGTTGACTAAAATTGTGTTTAAGGTTTAATTTTTTAAATGTCAAATATTAAAAAGTTGTAAGAAAACTCAAACTCACATTAAAAGTGACAGGTTCATTTTTACATGATGGCCATTTTGGACTTATATTACAACCCGTGTAATTCCAAATAATCTTTGCAATTGGATAAGCGTGGGTCTTACACAAGAGCCTTGCCTGTTCACCAGCCTGAACGTAAACATTCTCAATACTGACTTGTGGCTTAGCTAAAATATAAAAGAAACACATCAGATTCTAAAGTCCCATGCGTCGCGTCATGAGCTCAATAAATCTAGAACTAACCTTTGACGTAAAGTGTAAACTTCAGCTCCTTCTCATCGACGCCATTACTGGCCTTGAGCACATAGTCCCCAGTATCGAAGAGTTCAACAAAGTTGATTTGCAGACTGATGGAAGAATTGGTTTTGTTGATCTCGTATTTCTTGCTCGGTTGAATGAGTTTTCCCTCCGGGGCATACCAGCTGAATCTAGGCATTGGAAAACCTCGATAATTAACGTTCATCATAATGTTTTTGGAAGCGTTTGTTTTGATCGTATAGTAGTTGTTAGGTTCGCTCATATTTATGTAACTTTCACCAGCTTCTAAGAATATTGAAAAATACTTATTTTTGATCTGAAACCTTCAAGTTTTAAAGGTGATTCATACTTAAAATCGTCATTAGGTAGGTGTTGTGAGCAATATTTCCAGAATGATCCTGAACTATGCATTTGTAAAAGCCTTCGTCGCTCTTTTGAGCATTCGTTACAGTCAAGAAACTTTTCCCAATATGACGAGTATTCTCGTTATGATCGATGGTGGCATTTGTATATGACAACCTTTCCAGCTAAAAGGTTTGAGAAAGAGAGGTTTAAGAAAGTTTTCTTTAATGTCATGATTAACTTGAAAATCAAATCCAAGTACTTGATCTGTCATTCTGACATATTCATTCTTCCAAACTTCCATTGTTTGACATTGACACCTGCTATAAATATTTATATTTAAAACTTACTGAATTTTTGTCTAATGGTGTTTCCCATCTTATCAAAAGACGAACATCGAAGGACGTCTCCACAGAACATGTCAAATTAAATGATTTACCTTCAACAGCATGGCCTTGGAAATTTGAGTTGATTTGAGGCGTTGGCACCCGTGTTGGTTTAGCTATAAATTTTATCATAAAACAAATTGATCAAAATTAAAAACACATAATATAAGCTTTCAAAAAAAAATGTGTAGAAGCTTTTGAATTGACATCTGTCAAATTATTAAAAAAAACGCTATTCAAGAGGTTAAAACTTTGACACCTGTCAAAATATTTCAAATAAAGGATCTTGAAGCTTTTTTCAATTGAATACAAATTGCTGTCACAAAATAGAAATAAAGTAAAATTTAGAGAGCCAATTGAACTCACGATTATTAGATTCATGTTCGCTATACAAGATCAAAAAGTCAACTTCTTCCTTTTTATTAAATTGTGATGGTTGTTGAGGCTTGCATGCGTACGATCCCGATTGAGTGATTCCTTGTATTTGAAGAACGAAACCACGTTTCGGGTCATATTGATGGTATGTTTTGCTGGAATGCACCTTTGAAAAAAAAATTAATGCTGTTATTACATTCAACTATACTTAAAATATTTGAAAAAATAAATAAACAAATGTTTACATGTAACTTAATAATATTGGGTTTTCTAATATGAGCATTTTCATATTTACAAACAAAACCTTAAGACAAATTTCAAAGCAAAAATGTTTAAAGGTTTTAAAGAACAGGATTTGCCCAATCGTGATCTCCTCTTTTCTAAAAACCACAAGTTTAGGAACTGTGACTGCAAAAATATCATACTTTTTGTAGTGATTTTAACAACGTTCATCCATGTTTAAAAATGGCGTTGTTTTAACTTGTCAAATGTCAAAAGATGACAGCTTCAAAAGTGACAGATGCAAAAACAGCGGAAACAAGTACATTAATAAGTTATGTTATTTTAATGCAGCTTAAGTGTTTTATAGATTAAAATTTTTTGGAGTCTTATTTTTCCTGACGCTTCATTCCGAAAAAACACTTAATCTTTAAAATATGTAATGTGCTCTAAAAGACAACTTGAAAAGTTTACCTGTTGATCATACGTTATTAATTCAACAGCAGTTTCTGGCATAGTTGGTTTACAAGGAACGATTATGTCTTCATTTTGATGTCCACTTATAATAGGTATTGACATAGGCACCAAAAGCACCTCCGTATCTGAAATTCAAATATTTTTAGCAAATAGTTTTAAGACATTAATGTTCCAACTTACCATTAACAAAAATATAAATTTTGGTTGCCTTGAAGTCCTCAACGAACGTATCGTAATCGCCATCTTCAGTAAGTTCACTCTCTTTTATACAATAGAAATATCCAACAAATTCTGCAGTAACATCTTTCAAATATAGATGGCTTCCATATAAACTATTATTGTCGTGGGAATTATTATATTGGAAACTGTTAATTTCCAATTCCAAATAAATTGGAGTTAATGTCCGCCAAGTGATCGGTTCATTTGATTCACACCGCAGCGTATAATTGCATCCAACATCGAGAACTATTTCTGTCATGGTTGGTGTTACAAGTGGAGCTTTTTTAGATGAAGCTAAGTTATCAAAATTTAGATCATCTTCAATACTAATAGTTTGAGACTTTGACACTGAAACTTAAAAACAAAATAAATTAGATATCGAAATTATAAATTTTGTATTGTTGTTTTAAGGCCTGGTTTTTTAGTGTAAGATATTACTTTTAAATATTGGAAAAAACGCATTTGTCAATGAAATTAGTGACTGTTTTCAAAACCTTCAATATCCAAATATTTATTTAGCATTTAAAAAAATGTTTTGAAGAATCTTAATAATTTGTTTGATTTAACCTGTCTTACATAAATCTTAAGGAATCGCTTAACTATGCAACATTGTAACTTTGATAATTTAAAAAAGCATTGATTTCACCGACCACATGTGAACTCTACTTTAAAATCGTTTTACATAATTTCGGATTTAAATAAGTTTGGCTTAGCTCACAACTAAAAAACTAAGCCTTAATGGCTGAATCACAAACACTCTTCAGCTTCGGCTTCTTCTGAGTTACGGTGGCCTGCTTCGAGGTTGTTTTAAATGACATTTCTGCTATTACATCCCTCCAAAGAGCAAATACTTTTTTTGTTGACATTTTATTTTTACAGCTGTTGAGCTGTCAGACAAAGCAAATGTTCAGCAAATTTGAACTAGTGCTTCCATTTGGAGTCACATTACGTAACATTACGTTATTTCCTAACGATTGTCGAAGCTGCATTGTGATAGCATGCATTAAATTCCTATGGCTGAACTCGTAAACGTCACACGAAGCCGAGACTGAAGCGTGTATGTGTTTTTGCCATAAATGTCAAAGCTCTTCTTTGACGTCTAAGCTATTGAACGAATGAAAGTGAAATTCAGTTGTTCACTTAATTCTTCATAACTCGAAGATATGAGTCAACTCTTAAGTAGATTAACTGGAAATAGGGTTGGTTTTAAATGTTTTATTCGCCGATTTTATTACATCCCTTGTCTCACAGTGCAATTTGACTCACCCTTGATAAACATGGTTTCGTTTGGTTTGGTTTCGGTAAAAAGTAAACCTTTGGACACGAGTGTAAAGCAGATTTTGATTAAGGTCGTTTGAAGGATCTAGGATTAAAAACTGCGGTAACGTATGAATATATTATATTTTGTTTCAGAAAACCTCATTTTTGAAATAGTTTAATTCACATTTCAGACGGACGTGAGATTTTACATTGTTTAGTTTCTATATCACTTCGAATCAATTTTTTTGTATAGTTCCATATAAAATATTCTGAACTCTATTCGGCCTTGGGGAAAATAACTTCAAACTTAAAAACTTACATGCACTGCACTTAACTATCGAAATCGTTAGAATCCAAAGTATTGTTCCGTAAAATATCACAAGCTTAGAGTTTCTTTCATGTCTCATTTTTATATTAGAGAAATGTTAAAAAGTTTATATCACAGCGAACAATTTAGATTAACTTTTCTTAAACTTCTCGTTTCAAGCTCAGTAAACCAACTACATTATATGCGTGTTTCTTGCTATCCCAATTTCCATGATTCATTTTTTAAAGTATGCTCTCGTTTTGTTTAATTCCCGCTGTTTTTTTTTTATCATTTTTATATTGAAAATATTTTACTTAAAAATATACATACATCATAGATAAGCCTGACCGCATAAAAGTTGTATTTCAGTTTTTATTTTTGAGTAATGTCAATCAGCTTTATTATGATGTTATGGTAAGAAACCGAAAGAAAAACAATAATAATTATTGTATCCATCGCAGATTATGTATTTACAGAACTTTTGTTCAAGCAAATTCAGGGAATTCCGTTCTCAGTCAAAGATTATTTTGAAAGTGTGGAAGAGCCTTCTGTGATTTCTTCAATAAAAAGTACTTTCAAAAGTTCTAGTTGTTGTGCTTAATTACTTCGCTAAGTTACACCAAACTTTGAGGACCTTAGTGTAGCTTTAAAATAAGGTCTCTTTTTTAGTTATTAATAATTAGCTAAAGCTCACGGTTGTTCTTCAAAATTAATATCATGTATTGAAAAAGAGTTTTTGAATTGAAAAACATATATTGAACCATGAATAATCATCCTTGAATACTGTTTTCCTAATCCGAATATTGAGGATGAGAATGATTTTCGAAAATTTGATGTTGTTTTAACATTGAGATCTTGATTACTCCCCTGTATTCTTGTTCGAGGGAAACTCATAATTTCACAAAACCTTCCGAGGATAAACCAATTTTGATAAGAAACTTCCGACGTGATAAAATGCGTCACAGTTTTGTCTGCAACTTAAAATGACATTTCCATGTTGAACCTAGGAACTTGTTATCAACAAATGTATTATTTTTACTTGCGACATATAGGAACTATATGGCAAGGTTTTCATTCGTGCAAAAGATTTTAATCAAACATGATATTACTATGGTAGAGAAGTCAAAAAAGTGGGTCCCGCGATTCCGTCCGGTGTGTTTTGTCTGTCTGTCCACACTCCTACAGCCTAAACCATTGGGTCGATTGAGTTCAAACTTGGAAGTTAAGGTTTTGTGCAGATTTGCGTTTGGGGTTTTTTCATGTTTTTTTAAGATCAAAACTAAAAGTGCCCCCATACATTTTTTTTTGGTCAAAAAACGAAAATTCGAAAAACAAACCGATATTATTTTGACAAAATTGTTATTACATTCCTATCTTTTATCCAAATCAATGCATTTGTTACATATTTATGTATTTTTAAAACAATAACTGTTGTAAATACCAACGATGGCCGTCCGTGTAGCGCCACTGTATCGGATTAACGAATTTGATATAACGAAGGGGAATGCAAGCTGGAGAATGAGCTGAGCGGGTTGAGAATTTGACCCTGCTCAAGTGTGTCCTTTGTGAAAACCTGCTGGCTACCGAAAAGCCATCGTATCCAAGACTGACAGTAACAGACAAAGTGGGTAATTACCCTCGAAACTGCTTACAGACAGTCGAGTACGACAGTGATCACTGCGGACTGGCTGCTTTAGTGCAGATTCCGAACGAACGCTTAGAGTTGGAGGAATACGTTGCAACGCACTCTTACATTTACAGTAAAATGCGTTGGCCTCTTTTCACCAACGCTTTTGCGAGAGAACTTTGTTCGAGTGACATAGCCCCACCAAACAACAGAAACCTGACAAATACAGAAATTGACCAACATTTACAACAGATGGACGAAACAATAAAACGAAAGATGGAACGGATAATACCAAAGTACAAAGAACGGGACCAAATGGACGCTTAAAGAAACGCGACTATTGACGCACTACGCATTAACAAGAGTGGCTTACTGACAAGACTCAAAAACTTGTACAGACGGCTTACAGACCCACATGACTTGAAGGATAGGACAGTGAAGTCGTCAATAAAAAATGTCAATCTGTTGATTAAGGAGAACTACAGATTATCAATTAACAAGTACTGGGACCGCAAGATACGGTCAGTTAATTCCAGTGACCCAAAATCAACAAGATATTAAGGATAATGACCTTCCGTGTCTGAAACTCCAAAGAACTCAAGAGAACAGGGACGTTCTCAGGACAGCGCAAATAGATCCAGAAGAAGCCATCTTTGACGATGACTTCTATATAATTGAAGATCCGAAGGCAAAAGTGGAGGCGGTGGGAGCTGATTCTCAGCAAGTGTACAAGGTGAATGGTAGAATTCGCCCCAACCACGACCTGAAAAACAGAGCTCTACTTAATTACTTTTACCTCCGAAATGATATTACACAATGGCGATCTGAGAACGCGGTTCAATGACGACTCCTTGGGAAATGCCATAATCGCCGAGCAAACGGGACCAAGTTCCTTGTTAGTGACGAAGGTTGAGCTTCAGCTCATCTTCAATTCAATACAAAATAAAAAGTCAGCAGGTGTCGATGGTATATCCAACGTTGTACTAAGACATTTACCGATGGAAGCAATTGACATTTACACCACACTCTTCAACGATGCACTGAATAATGCATATTATCCTTGCTTTGGCTAGAACAGACAGATAGACGGACGGACGGGATCGCCGGACAGACTTTTTTGTAACTCCTCTAAAACCGAAATGTCATGTTTGATTGAAATCTCCAGTTTCAAAATTTTAACGTATGCATGACATGCCATTTATTTTCCATATGTCACAAGTAAGAAAGAAGCTCTAATCCGATTTAGTAGTACAGCTAATGTAGGTGTATGAAATCCGCTGTTTTTGAAGGAGACCAAGGACAAAGTACTACCACACATTTCATCATCTACATACATACATCTCAGGTAATTTTACCACGCCAACATAATTATTTCTCTTTCAACCCAAAAGCCTCATCAGACGTCTTCGTAATCTCTTCGAGTGTGGGACCCATTCATAAAATCAGGTGTTAATCGAATGGTGACAGGGCTGGAGAATAAGTAATTAGTTTTGGACTGTTTGTGACGAGAGCGACAGTGTGGCAAAACGACAAAAATTGGCTTTTCTTTTCCAAAGAGCAAAAGTTTGCGGGTGTTTTGGTGTCGCTCAATTACGATGGCACCCATTTTACGATTTATTGAATAAATCATATGGCAAGGAGACGCTAAGAATAGGCCAACTGCTTGGCAAGAATTGTATGCGATTGCGTATTGACCTAGTGCAATAGAGCCTGTGATGGATGGCCCTAAAACTTCTTGACCTCTTTATAAGAATTGCCCTTTTTTTAAACCATTCACGAATTTAATCCGTAAACGACATTTTCTCTGAAGCACAATTATTCGATTCAATATGACAGCCGATATTTTCAAATTGGAACAGAAAAGGAGGTATTTTTTTCTGACACTATAGACTACACATGATTTATTAATTATTCAAGAAAAATTGACATTTGTGGTATGAAATTGTTGACAGCTTTCAATGATTAAAAGATTTGTTAATGGCTGCGTTCAATCTCAGACAGATTGGGTATCCGGATACCTCTTTTTTAGTGTTTTACGTGTAAGATAACAGCTGATCAAAAACAGCTGAGATATCAAAAAGGGAATCCAAAGGTATCCAAGAATTTCTGTGGTATGAAGGGATTTGACAGAAAAGCTGATTGAACACATGGTTGAATTTCAAGAAACTTGAAAATTGATTTCAGCTTTTTCTTTTTGTTGGTAAACAGAAATATACAAAATGTTAGTTGAAGTTGTATTTTAGGATGTTCTGTACATAATAGGCGATGAAGATAGATTAGGATAGTTTTCTGTTAAACGTATGTAATTCGTTTAAAACCGGGGATTCCGCAAGTAAATTATTAATCGTATAGAATTCCAAATGAGCTAAGAGGAAATTTAACATAGATTACAAATTAAGGTTATCTTTTATTTAGTAAATTGTTACGCACCTATCAATTAATCATCGTCAATAAATGTTTTATCTTACAACAATTTCTTCGAAGCTTAAATATTTCTCAGATTTTTG
Organism: Eupeodes corollae; assembly: GCF_945859685.1. Lineage (NCBI taxonomy): Eukaryota > Metazoa > Arthropoda > Insecta > Diptera > Syrphidae > Eupeodes > Eupeodes corollae. Next base: position 128,338,882 of record NC_079149.1, read on the forward strand.
TGAAGAGCTGAAAATTGTTTTTATTTATTGACAGCTATCCAACTCGTTCAACAAGGTATCTAAGAATTCACCTATCCAAGACATCCTATCCAACACGAGATTGAACGCAGCCACTATCACAACATCCAGATCATAATATTTAAATTATAATATTTGACATTTAGAACGAAGTTGCCGTCCGATAATTTTGTTCAACGATCATTTTTGCTACTTATTCATTTTAGGTTCACGAAATTATGTTTTGTTTCGTTACACATTTCCATTATTTTATCCTTTAAATACAAAGTGAATAAATATTAAGTTTTAAGAAATCAATTAATCGTTACCAATATTGTGGACTAACTCTTTGCATTGAAAGAATTGAAAGTGATACCAAACCTTACAGGTAAATATGTCACCTGGATCACAAAAATCGATTCAATCATAAAGAATTTTCGCTTTGTTATTGTAATGCGAATAAATAGATGATGTGATTTGAATCAAGGAAAAATAAAACACGGCTAATGTTGACAGATGTCAAACTCATAAAGACAAATTTGTCCAATGTAATTCAAATGTTCTCTAATGCCATCTACATGGAAACAGTGGATTTAAGGTCATACGCCTTAAATATTTTCCGTTACTTTTTTAATAGATACTTAATTACTTTTTTCGGGCTGATATAAAATCTACTAAAAAAGAAATTTTTAAAATAGTTCAAGTCTTTATAACCTTACAAAACCGACTAAGTTTTATATATAAAAACTTTTGAGTCTTTTTTACTATTTTTCTTTTAGGTCCTTCACTTCTTCCCTGCAAAGACCATACAATGCTTAATCTTGTGTCAAAGATAAGTTTCAAATGTCAAAAAGCTTGACATTATGTTTTAAGACACAATGATGTAAAAATCTCTTTGATTCAAATTTTTCTTAAATGCAAACACTAACTTTTAATTGAAATAAGATTTTCTTTTTATTTGTACACATTTTTTATAAAAATATTCGTAGTTCAAAAACAATTAAGTAATATTTATGTATATGTATAGTAAATATATAAGTATATTTAAAATAACATAAAATAAAGTTAAAATTATAATTAAAATGTAACTTAAAGCAAAATCTTATTTCTATTCTTAAAAAAATATTTTTTTTTAAAAACCTAATTATATAAGATTAAAAAAGAAATACTTAAATAAAAACGCTTGTGAAAAATATACAAAAAGCTACATTTACAAAAATATTTAAGTAGATACATTATAACATTTATATATAGTTAAAATAATATAATTATTTTATTTCTGAATAAGAAATTCAGAACTTATCTCAAGCTATTCACAGAATTTTACTTAAACTTATTATTTATGTAAGTTTAAAATTTAATTTCATTTACATTTATAAAAATATTATATAAAATAAAGGTACACAAAGATTTTATTTAAAAATAAAAATAAAAATTCAGTTGTGTTTTTTCTCAAAACGTCATTATGATGACACCATAAACAAATATCAGAGTAATGCAGATGATAAGCAACTTTTCTATTTTATAGGCCTTAGGCTTGCTTAACATCGGATGGTAATGGTGATGGTGATGTTATTAATGTGCTTAGAAAATTTAGTGAGACAATTTTTGTAAATGGTGGATTTATAATAATTTAGGCGATTTTTCTTAAATTATAAATTATATTATATAAAAAATATTTTCTAGACTTAAGACTAGAATAACTACATTTCTATAAAAATGGAGCGGTTGACCAATTTGCATCATCACGCATAAGGGACTTCTTTCAATCCCCTTTCCAATAATTCTGTTTGGCCATATTTAGTGCTAATTCAGTCCATTTATACTTTTCAACTTTGATTAGATTACTTTCGGCCTTCATTGACACTCTTCAACATCAAATAACTGGGATTAGAGAAAGCATCTTTGGTGCCATTACTATTCATGAACTTCTTACTTAAATCTGTTGCCGCCTTAACGTTCACATAATTGCCATCGGTGGTGTCTATTAGGGATGTTTCTTTTTCTATAGGTCTGCGGGTAATTTGGGCAAAAGTCTTTCCAGCTGATTTTGCATCAGGGCTCTGTTCGGTTTCGGAATCAGATTGTGATCCTGACGTTTGATTGATGCCATTCGAGGATTTCTGTAGCATGGGAATTTCTTCGGGTGGAACTCCAACTTTCTTCCTATTCTTCGTCACTGGACTGTCTAGATTGTTTGAGATTGTTGGCGAGTGTTGTTCTGAGAACGTAAAATTATCAGCTTTAACATAGTCGTCATTGGGGCGAGGTGAAAATATAGCACTACCTGTTTTAGTACTCATTTGTAGATAGTCATCTGATGGATCGATTCCTGGTAAGCATTGAAAAAAAATTTCAAAGGTTAATATCGAATTACATACCATATCACCAATCAATGTTTAGTTGTTAAATAATTAAAATATAAATACGAATTTTAAAAAAACGTCTTGATAGCAAAGGAAAATTAATTTTGTTAGCTTTTTGATGCAAACATAAAACCAAAGACTTCGTAATTTTTATAATTTTTATAATTTTCGAATATTGAAACAAATGCAAATAGAAATAAGAGTGAGCTAAAATATATTCTACGAAATCAAAAAGACCTTAAAGAAGTTATTAAGAAGAGATAAGAAGTCATTTTATTATAAATGTACGTACCTATTATTTTGGCGTATTTGTTTATAATATTTAGCAATTTACTACCTTTTTAAATATTTAAATCTTTTGCTTATTTTTAAAATATAAATTCTCTTTTTAATAAAAAAAGAACATCTAAACAAGTCTTAACAGTGATAGTTTGTAAGAAAGAAAATAATGCAAACAAACCTTAAATTAGGGAACGAACCTATTAATCTGAACTGTCAGAACCTCAAAAGTCAAATGTCATTTAAACTTTAGTAAAGGCGTTTTTCTTTTTAAGCTCTGAATAGAGTCGAAGCATATCGCATGTTTCTAAAACTTTTTGAATAAATGGTGTTCTGAGCGCTTTGAATTATTTTTGAAACACCTGAACTTTTAATTGACTATTTTTGATTTACTTGTCATTTTCTTCTAGACATATTAAAAAGAAATACAATTTAGAACAACGGGATCGTTCGAAATTCTGTGGATTTGTCTTTGTTCCATGCTTCAAATACTGTTTTTTTTTCTAGATTGTTAATTCATGCATTTAAGTTAAAAATCATGAATAAAATGTAATTTATTTTTGCTAAATGTCATTAAAATCTCACATTTGTAATGTCATAAATAAAAAAAATAAGGCACATCTTTCAAATTCTGAATGCACGAATACTTATTCAGTTATGACAATTGTTTTTATGCTTTTTGTAGAAAATCAAGCACTGAAGTTTGAAATTCAAAGCAACTGTCAAAAAGTACATATTTGCAGCTTTTTCAGTGTTTGACATACAAGTTAAAATAGTTAAAAGAATAGAAACTGATAGTTTAACAGTTCCCTTAAGACGATTTGACATTTAATGGCGTATGACAACTTTGCGGATATTTTTTTTCTTCTGTGACATTTGAGTGTTTGAGGTTAAAGTGAATATGAAATTGATTTTTTTAATGCAAAGTGTGAAATGGAATTCCTTTACTTTCATTATAGGAACCTTATCAATCTAAATTTACTTTAAAACATAAGAAAAATACTTACGAATTTCTGGTAATATCATTCCATTGACATATCTTGGTGGAGGTGGTGCCATTTCGTCTGGAGAACCCATCAATGCCAAATAATCTGTTTCAGATTGTTGCTGGTGTTCGGTGTTAATTTTTAAGTAGGGCTCATTTAGATCAACGTAGTGCTAAAATATTATAATATTTTTAATCAAAAAATGAAAACTTATGAGTGGAAGAGCAAAAATCTTACACTTGTCACTTCATCTCCCAACAATCTGGCGAATTTCTTTTCCAATTCATGGAAAAGTGGTCGACTTTCTGGATTGGCACTCCAGCATTCCAACATAATATCATATCTTAAAAATAAAATTCAATATTAGTTTTCCTTCCATCGTATAAAATATAAATCTATTTTTCTTACAATTCTTCATTAGCATAAGGTGGCTTCTCCATTCGATAGCCATCTTTAAGTTTCAAGTATAATGTTTGATTTGCATCCATTCCAGGATAAGGCACCTTTGCCAGTGAGAAGAACTCCCATAGCACAATACCAAATGACCAAACATCAGTATAAGTGCTAAAGACTTGGTCACTTAGTGACTCCAAGGCTAACCATTTAATTGGCAATGGTGCTTCACCTTGCTTCTTGTAATTGTCATTCTTATACATTGATCTGGCAAGTCCAAAGTCACAAATCTTAACGACATTATCATCACAGAGTAGAATATTTCTTGCAGCCAAATCACCGTGAAGCACTTTTCTTGATGACAGATAATCCATACCTCGTGCCACTTGGAATGCCCAACTTACAAGATCTGACGTATTGATTGACATTGCTTCAGTTGAATCGGGTTTGTAATTTGATCTCCATGCTGGTTGAACTGAATTATTTGACATAACTTGATCTTCACCTTAAAAAATTACAAATTTCGTGAAATAACTTTAAAGGAGCCTTAAACTTATTTTTAAATTGTACCTTCTGGGACTGTTGTCATTACGGTTTGTTCAGTTGCACAACTATCAACATGACCCTCATACAAATCAGACTGTCTCAAGTAATTACTAGAATTTGGTCGACCAGCTCGAGTTCCTGATCTTGGATCGTTCTCAGAATTTCTATGATTGTTATTGTTGTTTAAATATTGATGTGAAAAAGAGAGATTTACATATTTAAGCCCATCTCTGTTAGTCATTTTAAAGGTTCAAAAACCATCACCATTTTTTTTTTAAATATTGTTATTGTACCAGAATTACACATAAAACACATATTTTTGTAAGGAAATACACAAACACCACATCATAAGAGAGGAAAAAGAGAGTTAAAAAATATAAAAACGGGTTAACAATGACAGACAATTCGTTAAGACATTCGGTTAGTTACAATAATTATTCAAAGTTACCCAAGTAGAATTTAAAAAGTTAGGGTAGTTTAAATTTAACGAACTAAACTAAATTTGACAGCACAAACAAAATATTTAGAAAATAAACATGGAAAACCCAAAAGGAAAAGATTTCAAATCAAATAAGTTATTATTCCTATTATTATTAGTATAAAATAGTTGTTCAATAATTTAATAAAATTAAAACTGAACGAAAATGAGACTTAACGAACAATTCACCCATAAGTCATAGCAAATAGTTCTGTTCGTTTTTAAAATTTCTCTCAATTCTACTTGGGTCTTACAATTTTTGTTGGGTTAGTAAATCAAATTTAACATTTTTATTAGATACAAACAAGAAGACTCAGAATACAAAACATACCGATTCAACTCGAAATCACCACCCGAAAACCTTTGTTCGACAATTGTTGGATCAATTTTGTCCGTGATTGGATTGATCTGATTTATAAACCGTTTCCGATTGCGCAACAAGAAGTTCTGAACGTTGCCATAACGACAGTATTCAACAATCACCATTACTTCACCTGAAAATGAAAAATTAGTTATAAATGAAAATAAGTCCAAGTACAGGGAAACTATTAAACGAACGTTTAGCAATATTTTTAGTGACAGCTCCAAGCAAATTGACAACATTTAAATGTTGACCCAGATGTACCATGATCTTCAATTCTGACACCAAAGCCTTGATGACTTCATTGTCAGCAGTGCGTTTGACCATTTTGACAGCTACAACAGTTTCATTTTCTTCGGGGATAATTCCTTCGGCATGAGCCTTAAGGACAACTCCAAAAGCTCCAGCACCAAGTTTTTTACCCAACTTCAATTTATGCCGTGGAAATTCAAAACGTCGATCATAAGGCAACAAATCAGCTTGTTCATCCAATGACATTGCTGGATTGATTTGTTCAAGAGCACCTTCTTCGAAATTAGCCAGTCCAGCTAGTTTCATTTGACGCATGACTTCTCTTTCCTTCAAAACTCGAATAACCAACAAAATGACGGAGATTATGAGAATTCCCATGAAGACTACTATCGCAATTATCCATCCAGTTTTCAATCCAGGCATGTCTAAAAGTGACCAAAATTAGATTGTTTTGAAAAGAGAAACAGTATTCCTGAGACTTACTTGTAATCTTGACTTGTGAACTTGATTCAGCGTCTCCCAAACGGTTCGAAGCAACACACTTGTATAGCCCTTCATCATTTGGCTTGATGTAAGGTATTTTCAAGACTGAATTATCTTCCAAGATTAGGACATTTTTACCAGCATTCAGTTTTTCATCATCCTTATACCAAGTGATGCTGGCTTTGGGTATTCCCTCAGATTTGCAAACAAGCTCAAGTGATTCACCTAGAGCCCGCTTATGCTGATCTCCCAGATTGGTCTGGACCATAACTGGAGCAGCAGGTTCTAAAATCGACAAAATATGTATTTAAATATGGTTTCAAAAATAAAGTGTTGTCTCTTTCTTTCTTACCGTGAACAATGATGCTAAGAAATTTGCTGTCAAAATCTACATCGTTGTCAACCCTTCTAGCTCGACATTCATAGCTTCCAGCATGTTCGTCTTCGATATTCTTGAATTTTATGGTTTTCTTGTAAGAATAATCAGAAAATGTTGTCTTTATTTCGACTCCACTGCTATTCGTGATCATTTGATTATCTTTGAACCAATCCAGATCAGCAGAGTAGTAATAGGCCAGAGCTGCACAAGTTATGATCACCTCATCACCTTTGGCAATTTGAAGATTCTCATCGACTCCATAGACAGTCATATTGTCTGTTATGTCTCCAATCAAGACATAGCCTTCGTTGGAACTGATGCCCTGTTCATTGATTGCAGTACATTGCATTTTTCCGGGACGGTCTGGTTTAAAGATCAACTCGTTGATCCTCTCGATTTTTGACGTTTCAGATGAGTTTCGGGTTGACTGAAATTGTGTTTAAGGTGTAATTTTTGAAATGTCAAATATTAAAAAGTTGTAAGAAAACTCAAACTCACATTAAAAGTGACAGGTTCATTTTTACATGAAGGCCATTTTGGGCTTATGTTACAAGCAGTGTAATTCCAAATAATCTTTGCAATTGGATAAGCGTGGGTCTTACACAAGAGCCTTGCTTGTTCACCGGCTTGAACGTAAACATTCTCAATACTGACTTGTGGCTTAGCTAAAATATAAAAGAAACACATCAGATTCTCAAGTCCCATGAGTCGCGTCATGAGCTCAATAAATCTAGTACAAACCTTTGACGTAAAGTGTAAACTTCAGTTCCTTCTCATCGACGCCATTACTTGCCTTGAGCACATAGTCCCCAGTATCGAAGAGTTCAACAAAGTTGATTTGCAAACTGATGGAAGAATTGGTTTTGTTGATCTCATATTTCTTGCTCGGTTGAATGAGTTTTCCCTCCGGGGCATACCAGTTAAATCTAGGCATTGGAAAACCTCGATAATTAACGTTCATCATAATGTTTTTGGAAGCGTTTGTTTTTATCGTGTAGTAGTTGTTAGGTTCGCTCATATTTATGTAACTTTCACCAGATTCTAAGAATATTTAAAAATGTTTGTTTTTTATTTGAAACCTTTAAGTTTTAAAGATGATTCATACTTAAAATCGTCATTAGGTACGTGTTGTGAGCAATATTTCCAGAATGATCCTGAACTATGCATTTGTAAAAGCCTTCGTCGCTCTTTTGAGCATTCGTTACAGTCAAGAAACTTTTCCCAATATGACGAGTTTTCTCGTTATGATCGATGGTGGCATTTGTATATGACAACCTATCCAGCTAAAAGGTTTGAGAAAGAGATTTTAAAAAAAGTTTTCTTTAATGTCATGTCAAGTCGTCATTTTGTTCAATAGATTAACTTGAAAATCAAATTAAAGTATTTGATCTGTCATTTTGACATATTCATTCTTCCAAACTGCCATTGTTTAACATTGACACTTGCTATTAAAGGAAGTACTAAATAAACTTACGGAATTTTTGTCTAATGGTGTTTCCCATCTCATCAAAAAACGAACATCAAATGACGTCTCTACCGAACATGTCAAATTAAATGTTTCACCTTCAACTGCATGTCCATCAAGATTTGAATGAATTTGTGGTTTTGCAACATGTGTTGTCTTGGCTATTAGTTTTAATTTAAAAAATAAATTATGTTAACACGTTTTCTTCAAAAGCAAACTTTCAACAAAGCCAAGCATTAAACAAGCTACATAAACATAAAAATACACATAATTTAAGGCACAGTGTTAGTAATTATTTATACAAAAATACATACAAAAATCATGCAACAAAAATACATAATTGCTACAAATAAAAGCAAATTATTTAAAACGGAAGCTAGTGTAATATGTACCTAAGATATTAACTGAGAACCGTTTGGAGAAAAAATTAAATTAGGAACTAAAATGTGTAATCAAACGGTTCCAAGTCGAATGTATATGCGCGTGTGATTGAACAGCTTCAAATGATTTGACAGCAGCTGTCAACCTTAAGAATCAATCAATATGTCTGTTGAAAAGCTTTTTGTCAGAAAAGATAAAATGCAGCAACCAAATATATGAAAAAGAAACCAAAGAAAAAGTAGAAAAAACACCAAGATGCAACAGTCAAATAAAAACCCATACAAATAAATATTCAAACAAAGGATAATACAAAAATATGAGTACCAAACTAAACAATATCAAGCAATAACTTTTTTTTTCTATTAGGAACAAACGGTCAAGCAGGGACTTACACCGTGGTCTTGGTGTACCGCTGCCATAGCTTTTATGCGATCTACCTCGATTCGAGCTAGTCGTATGCCGTTTGCCCATTCTAACACCATAACTAGACTCAGTTGTAACAGTAAATTCAAAATTAGACGTTGACAATGCAGATGCTTTACGGCCCAAACCATAATATTTTCTAGTAGTAGTGTCAGAATTTTTGACATCTTCACCACCACCATTAATTTCACCATTTTCACCACTATCATCATCATCAACATCAACATCAGCCTCACCATCATCGTCAATGTTGTCACTGTCATGGCCGCCATTACTTTCTGTAGTATCGATATGTCTACTAGCGCCACGGCCACGGTCACCAACAGAACTTTGTTGTTGTTGTTGTTTTTGTTTTTGTTGGTAGTGACGTGTTGTTGGCCTTGCTGTTGTCAAAGTCAATGTCGAAGATGGCGATGAGGAGCGTGATTTTCGCGATACCACCACCACAACCGGGTTAACCACATCGACAACACTCAAAATGTCGGACGGATTTGTGTTGTTGTCGTTTTTGTTGTTGTTAGATTGGGAAAAGAAATGTGTGTTATTCACTGGACTTAAACTAGATAAAGTGTAGTTGTTGTTATTTTTTATTTTTAGCGGTATCTCGCTGGCAAATACTGTGCAATTAATAGTATTGTTACGGTTATTTCTATTGTTTATTGGGAAAACATCACAAATGGGTGCCAACTCACGATCATTAGATTCGTTACCACTATAAAGGATCACAAAGTAGAGTTCTTCTTCTTCATTTTCAGGTGATGGTTGTTGGGGTCTACATGAATAATGGCCGGCTTCGGATAGTTTTTGTATTTGTACAACAAAACCACGTTTTGGATCGTATCGGCCGCTTGTTTCACTCGAATATACCTATAATAAATATTTGTTTTTTTTTGATTTTTGTTTTAGATTTTTTTTCAAAAATTGGACACAATCAACACAACACAAAAAAAGAAAATGGACGGCATTTGGTTTTCGTAGCAATATAAATAAAGTTATCAACAGGACCCTGAATTGGAGAATTGTTAAGCCCTAAAAGTAATTTCTTCAAGTTGCCTAAAAACAAACCTACATATAAAAACTGGGGGAAGTCAACTTTTTAAATTGTATGTCACAATAATTTGAATGATTCTCCGTGTGCAAGGGGTGTTATGTGTCAAATTTGAATCAATCTTCTCCCTGACACGAAACTTTAATTAATATTTCGAAATCATTATATTTATATACTATGTACAATTTTCTACTGTAGCAAGTTTACAAGTTTTTGATAATTTTAATTCTTTTTGATGATCAAATATACAGATGAACAGTGGCAAAATATATATTCCACTGTGCATATCTCAAACAAACTACTAAAATAATTTTATTGTTTGACTACTTAGGTTATTTTTTTTTTCGTGTCGATTATTATTATAAAAATATATGCATAAATAAATGGTATTTCGCTGGCAGTTAATTAAGTTTATATATCAAAATATGCCTAAATTAATTATAACTCGCCGCAAAAAATCGCTTAAGTTTCTATTGTTTGTCAAATTTAGAGCGAGTTTCAAACAGAGCTGTCAAACAAGAGAATATCATGAAGATATAACACAAACAGAATTTTTTCATGGTTTTGTTTGCAAACGTCACATGCAAACGTAACTTTTTATTAATTTTATGGCGGAGTACACATTATGCTTATTTACATCTGACGTCTCCTCAATTTGCCTCTTCTGTATTTATCTCTTACTTTACTTTTTATTCTAATTATTAAAAGCAAACAAGATGAAATGATTAGACGTTCAAATAGATCGCCAATGGGGCTGACTGTATATTATTTTCTTTAACTGAACAGGATTCAGATCAAGAAATGACATTTCACATTAACTGTCAATTGCATTCTGAATCGGGATGTCAAAAGAATACGTTCCAAAAGTGTCCACCCATTACTAACACTTCTGTATTACGGATCAAAAAAGTTGGAATGTTTTAATAAATTTGACATTTTTATACAACTGTCATTTACAAAATTGTTTTGTTTTGAAACATAAAGTGATATTCATACGGCGAGTTATACTGGGTATGTAAATAAATCAAAATAAAACTAAAATAATAAATAAAATATAAAGACCTACGACTCAATAAAATGTATAGAAGGAAGTTTTTCTTGTGACCGAAATATTCACCACGACAATCCAATTCGGTCATATTGATGGCTTCATGTATCGAAAACCCAATTTTTGGATCGTACTTAACTTCCTTGTAGGCAATTTCCGGTTCAAAATTTGTTTGTATTGTTTTATTTGAACTTAGAACAACCTATATACGGTAGTTTTGAAAAAAAAAATAATAACAAATGAAGTTGTCATTTTTTCGTTTGTTAGAAAATTAAAATTATAGATTGGATTGAATGTTGATATTTATGCATCATATGAAAGGAAATGGTGTATGCAATGCACATGATGGAATTTATTGGACTTTAGACACCGCTTGCATCAGCGATACACCAAACAATAATTTTGCATATTGTATGTGAATGAGTCATTTGTTTGTAGCTTACCTGTTGGTCACTCGTGATTAATTCAACTACAGTGTCTGGCATTGTTGGTTTGCAGGGAATCACGATGTCTTCATATTGATTTGCATTTATAATAGGCACTGACATCGGCACCAAGAGCGTATTTTCATCTGTAATAATAAATGATTTATTGTCATTTCTTAGGCATTGCAAATTCCTAGAAACTAATTTTTGTTCTTAAATGTCATCAAGTTTTGACAGATGGATGGGTTAGAAGTGTCAAAAACTCAACACGAATCCTTATTTTGTCAAAACTCAAATGTCAAAATCAGTTAAAAAAAACTCCTAAAGAATTTAAACACTCGCTATCTCACTTTAATTAACTGATCGACTGTCATCAATTTTGAAAAAAATTACAACCTACCGTTAACAAAAATATAAATTTTAGCAGCTTTGTAGTCTTCAACCATCATATCGAAATCAGCTTCTTCGTTAAGTTCCCTTTCTTTTATACAATAGAAATATCCAACGTATTCAGCTGTCACATCTGTCAAATATAGCATACTTCCATATGGCTTGTCATTATCCAGTGTATTATAAGGTGAACTATTAAGTTCCAAAGAACTTGACGGAAATGGTCGCCATGTGATGGGTTCCTTAGATTCACAGCGTAATGTATAATTTGATCGAAAATCAAGAACTACATCTGCTAGAGTGGGTGTTATGAGAGGAGCTCCTCTTTTTGCAGCAAAATATGCAAATTCATTGTCATCTTCAAAATTTGATTGAGGCTTTGGAACTGAAATTAGAAAAGGAAAAAAAAAGTTAAATATTTTGTTTAATGTGGTTTTGGTTATGGTTTTGTGACAAGTATTTGTAGTTTGTGTATAGATTTAGTTTGCAATATGAATCATTATTTTCTACCTACAATAAATCAATGAGTAAGCTTCAAATCGAAGATTATTTAAAAGTAATTAGTAGCTAGATGCTAAATATGTATTTTTCTTGTTTATTTTATACGACATTAGGTTTTGAAACTAGGTGTGGGGATGTAAATATAAAGATTGTTATTAACAATAATGAGGCGTTAAATGATTATTCACGATTATCTTATTGTAATTTTTATTTAATCACCATAATTAAATCATATGAACGAAATATGAAGTTAAGGCTCATACAAACTTCAACACATTTCTAATAAAATATGGAGTTATAGCAAATAAAAGGAGCGGTTTTATCCGGCTCCCCGTCCTTGCAGTTATACTAAGGATCTGTCCCTCCAGGTTTCGGGTTGTGGCTTCGGGGTGACTTTCTGGCTACGTAATATCCTCATAGTTGCGAAGCACCAACAAGCCTTGGGTACGGACGGATTTACTGTTGACAACCTACGCAATCGAATGAAGGACAACGAACTTCGGATATGCACGTGGAATGTTAGGTTCCTTAACAGACCACGTGCGGCAGAAGGATTAGCGGGCGATTTTAATGTGGAATAATCGGGAAGAACAGCCTGCACGACAACACTTCCGACAGCGGATTCAGGCTCATAGATTTTGCTGGTGGGTGAATTGTCGTGGTAGTCAGTACGCGTTTTCCACACCTCAACATCCGTAAAGGAACTTGGAGTTCTCCAGATCAATCTACCGTCAACCAGATTGACCATATTGCGATCGACGCCAGACACGCTTCAAGCGTCATGGATGTCCGAACTTTCCGAGGAGCTTACTACGACTCCGACCTCTACCTCGTTGTAGCCAAGGTAGCCCATCGGGTTTCCAGACCCAAGGCAGAACAGGGAGGTGCTGGGAGAAGGTACAACGTCGAACGGCTGCAATCGCAAGAGCTCGCCAAATCCTTTTCTGATCGAGTTACAAGTAACCTCTCTGGAAGTTCTCTGCGGCCTAAACAATGTATAGAAAACCAGTGGAAACATTGCCAAGATGTAATCAGAGAAGCCGCCTCTGATGTGCTGAGTTTCAAACAGCCACCAACAAGGAACTCCTGGTTTGATGAGGAATGTCGGCAGGCAAATGCAGCCAAACAACAAAAAAGGAGGAGAGCTGCTCTATGAGCAAAAGAGGCGAGAGGAACGCCGACTTCTCAGAAGGAAAAAGAGAGGGCATGAGAAGCATGCGGTCGAAGACATTGAGAGGTTCAAAAGCAGGTATGAAGTTCGAAAGTTTTACGAAAAGGAGAAACGAAATTCACAGGTACATAAACCTAGAACCGAAGGCTGCAAAGATGAAAGTGGAAACATCATTGTGGAACCACAGTCAATGCTGACGATATGAAAGGACTACTTCTGCAGACTGTATAACGGGGATGACGAACCGAATTCCGCTGTCAGGCAGGATGATCCGTTCAACAAAGACGACGAAAGCCAACAATCCCGTCCTCCCGACTTAGACGAAGTAAAGATTGCTTTATCTAAGCTGAAGTCTAATAAAGCCACTGGAGCGGATGGCTTGAATGCCGAGCTCTTTTAAGCAGCTGTAGATAAGTTGGTAAGGAGCACGCATCAACTTATCTGTAAGATATGGTCGGAAGAAAGCATGCCTGATGAATGGAACCTCAGTATTGTTTGCCCGATCCTGAAAAATTAATCAGTCTACTTAACATCGCCTATAAAACCTTCTCTGCCGTAATATGTGAACGTCTAAAGCCCATCGTCAACTACCTGATAGGTCTTTATCACTGTGGTTTTAAACCAGGAAAGTCTACAGTCGATCAAATATTCACATTACGGCAGATTCAGGATAAAACCCAAGAACACCAAATGGACAGCTACCATCTTTTCATCGATTTAAAGGCCGCATTTGACAGCATCTACAGGGACGAGCTGTATAGAGCCATGTCTAGTTTTGGTATCCCTGCCAAACTCACTAGAGGCACTATCTTTCAAAAGTCTGTCCAATTATTAGCATAGTCCTTATAATCGGAAGAACTCAGCTTGATGTTAATGGGGCTTTTGTGAGTATAGAGGCAGAGGCGGAAAAAATAGGTTTACCGGTTAATGAGGGAAAAACAAAGTACATGCTGTCGTTAAGAAAGGACCTATTTGATCGATGCCTTTGTAAAAAACGTCACCATCGACAGACGTAACTTCAAGGTAGTCAAGGAGTTTGTCTTCCTAGGCTCCGCTCAAACGTAGAATAACTCTTGCTAACCGCTGTTCCTTTGGGCTAAGAAAGCAATTGAGTGGTAAAGGGCTCTCTCGAGGGACCAAAGTATTGCTATACAAGACCCTTATCATCCACGTCCTGCTATACGGGTCAGAAGCATGGACTATGATAAAAGCGGATGCAAGCACCTTGGGTCGGTTCGAGAGAAAAGGTCTTCGTGTGATCTACGGTCCCGTTTGCATCGAAGGGGAGTGGAGGAGAATATGGAACGACGAGCTGTACGGGCTGTACAGTGACGTAGACTTTGCCAGAAGGGTAAAAGTCCAACGACTTAGAAGGTTGGATCACGTAGAGCGCATGGAAACCAATGCGCCGCTGGCCCGTTAAGTCTTCAAATCCACACCCACAGGTCAGCGCATTAGAGGAAGACCGCGGGTCCGATGGCGCGCACAAGTGGAAAGTGACCTCACCCAACTTGGAGCGCGAAACTGGAGACATCTATCTAGGGACCGAGCTAGATGGAGCAGTTTGTTGGGTGAGGCCCTAGTTCACACAGTACTGTAGGGCCACCTAAAGTAATTAAGTAAGCAAATAAAATGTCTTCTATTAAAGAACAAATTTCCTGTTGTAAATTAATATCCCGAACGATATTCCCGATATTATTTGAAGATGGGAACAGAAATGATGGGAAATTTCAGCTGTCAAAATTACTGTCATGTAAACAGTATGTTCGTGTTCAACCACTTTCTACCCAAAATAATTTCTATAGGGTCAGCAATAGATCATTTTGAAGCTCTTGTCACATATGTGTGCCAAGTGAAAACCCTACAAATACGACCAATTGTCCAACTATCGTCAGAATGACGTCCAAGTTCTAAGTTCAGAATCGAAAAGAAAAGAGTTAAACCTTGAACTGTTCTGACAGATTACCAATCCAAATTTGTTCATATGATATTGGTTTTCTCTAAAATAATACATTTAAGGGAAATTTCGAGTGACATTTGGTTAATTGTTAACTGTCAAAATTCACAATTTGAATAATTATGAGTAAATGATAAACAAAAATTAAAGAGTTCACGGAATTGGGAGAACTTCAAAAATATCTCTTATTTTTATTACAGTTAGGAAATTTCTTTATAAAACAGTTTACTCATTAAGTTTTTAATTGTAAATAAAATTTGAATAATGGATACTTTTCTTAATAACTTTGTACACTTTTTATGACCTATTCATTGTACACATCAGTACTTTCCATAGAAAAATAATCTGATCAATATTCAACTTTTAAATTGTTTTTGTTATACTCTATTTAGCATAATGCAACGTTAGCACAATGTCACTGCTTATATTAACATTTTAAACGCCCGCCATGATGTTGATGATGATGTGACAATCAATAGTAAAGAAAAACGTTTAGAATGGATATACTGCATTAGAATAATCTTAAATGTCAACACTTTACAAAAAAAGGGTTTGAAATTTCAACTAATGTTGGTTTTCCCCCAAAAATTTAAAACTTAAAGTTGACGTGTGAAGATTAATATTTGTTTATTGAATTTGAGTTTGGATTGGGGTGAACAAGAATGTCATTGATTCTGTGAATTAAGGCTGTAGTCACATTTAAATATTTAATTTTGATGCGTGTTATGAATGAATTATTGTCTGTACGTTATGTCTGTTGATATTTCATAGGAAATGACGTTTAGTTTGAATAAATATTAGTTCTGTCTCCTATTTGAAAAAAAAAAAAATAAATTTTACTTATGGAAGAACACAATAAAAAACACTATAACATCTCTGTTTCAATTGATTTGATAGCCGTACAAAGAAAACTACTGATTCCAGTGGTGTTATATTGTGGAAAATATTTGTTCACAAAAATATAAGGAAAAATAATAAACATTGATAACGCAAATTTCTTAGTCATTTGTTTTGATTTTGTGTTTATGAAATAATAATTTTAGACTTTGTCCTACTAACCGGCCGGCTACCCGACTTTGCAAAACATACAAGACAATTAAGAAATATAGGGTGTTTTTTTTTAAGTGGGATAAAATTGTCAATTGACATAAGTGTCACATTTTGAAGTATTCTTGAAGCTATTCCTCATAGTATCTTTGATAAAAATGGATTCAAGTTGCAAAAATTGTTCTTTTGGTGAAAGTGAGTTAAACAACTGTCAATACTTGAAAGCGTCTTTTAAATATTTGTATAGTTTTCCCACAAATGAAAAAAACACCCTGTATGGAAAGATCTTTGATTTTTAAAATCTAAAGATATAACAAAATGTTAAATCATGCCGCAAGATCATCAACTTCAAAGCGGAATCCCTTTGATGAACTTTTCCTATATAAATATAAAAAAAACAACGTGATGTATATTCTTTGGCCTAATTTTTTGCATCATAAACCCACTAAAGGCTACAATGCTTTTGATAAACAAAGATGATTATTATTAATTAAACAAACTCGAGTGCAATGCATGAATAAAAACAAACAGAACATCTATCTGTGATGGTACCAGTACCAGCCACTTGGTGTAAGGCCCCGTTCACAGAGATACAATAATTTACTTTTTTTTTGTTTTGCTTGTAAGTTGCAGCGTGTAAACAGAATGCAATAAGAGATTCAAATGGCGACAAAGACGCAAGAAAAACTCTAAGACGAACGAAGCGACGCACGCACGGACGCGACGCAAAGTCAAAGTGACGATTGAGGTTCAGATTCAGATGAGACTCGAGATTCTTCTTCTCAAAGTCTTGATGTTATGATGTTTGTTTTTGACTTAAAGTGTGCGAGAAGTTAAAAAGATTAAACGAGTTGTGAAGCGCAAAGAAAAGCCGAGAGTTATTGTTTTTGTTTACATATATATGTATATTTTTTTTTTACACAGTTGAGGGAGTGAAGACCGCTCTTTGTGATGTTTTTGTTCCATGATGCGGAGCTCAAGTTATATAAAATAAAAGTGATAAATAATAACAGAGCCAAAGGTTAATTAAGCTACTGTAAAGGTTATTGAAGCCACTAAAGTATATGAGTTAAATAAAATTAAAAAAAAAAAGAGGAATAAGGGAATCCTTGATGAATGTGCGAGAGGCTTTACAATCAAATGTTGAATTATCCCAGAACGTAGCCACGGACGATGAGTCGAAAAGCTTTGTCATCATGAACATTCAAAGGCCACATCAACAATCTTTAGTACCAATCATTAAAATTGTTCTATACTTATTTATTGAGTTTATTGATTTATTAGTCATACTCGTACACGGAACAATAACTTTTGTTTCAATTTAAAATTAAGATTAACGTATTGAAATCTTATAATTTATCCAGTAAATGACAGTTTAGCTAGAGAATCACCTTTTTCAATCATTTGACTTCGTTGAACTTTCAGTGCTAACGCAACTTTAAATAAATTACCAAACTGCAAATGTAAATGTCAAAAAATTTAGGACGGGGCTCACATTTGAGTCATTTGTAACAAAAGAAACCGAATAGATTTGGAAGTAATTTTTGGTATTGTAACAAATAAGTGCGTCGTTCGTCTAAACAAGGTTATCACGTCAATATTTTTAAATATATTGAAAAAGAAATATTAAGAAAAAGAGGCTGGGATGTGACCCACATTGTAAAAAAAACTCAAAAAATTTTACTGAATGTTTAAAACAATATTTCTTGTAAGCAAAATTAGCTGGGAGCCATGTCCTCAAAGTTTTTAAAGATATTTAAGTCGAAAATCAATTTTGAAAAACTTTTGTTAAATTTTCTTTTAAGTTTTTATTTTTTGTAAAAAAAAACTGTCAATTCGATTTTTCTCAAAATTTTACTGAATGTTTACAACAATATTTTTTAACAGATAAAAGTAGCTTAAAGGCAATATCTCAAATTTTTGAAAAGATATTTGAGTCGAAATTCTTACCACTCTGAGGTTTTTATTTTTTATGAAAAAAACTGTAAATTAAATTTTTGTCAATTTTTTGTTTCGTTGCACAAAATTGTTTTGGAGATTTAATTCAAGTCTCTAGCGTTTTTAATTCGTAAGATATTTTGGGTTAGCAAAACTTTGCACCTTTTTTTTTAAACTGCTATGGTAAAAAAATCGCCAACTCAATTTTCTTGAGAGCCCATTCTGCATGTTTCTGCCTTATTATATGTAGAACAAAATTTATTTGAAGTCGATATCTCTTCTGGTTCTTGAGCTATGGACAACAAAAAAAACGCCGTTTCGACTCTAGGGACTTTGAAACGTCGAGAAAGTTCAAAATTTTCATTTTGACAAGTCGGACCCATTATAATAGGTTCATATGGGAAGTTAATAAATGTTTGAAAACATGTACTTTTAAAATTTGAGCAAAACGGTAAAATAAATTAAGACCGTATTCAAAATGAGGTCTTAAAATGTATATCAAAACGAACGATTTAATTGAAAGTTTTTTCAAAACTTCATAAAGGTCAAATAAAAACTCAAAACTAATGAGAATTTCAAGAAGATAAGTATTTTCAAATGTATCTTGAAAGCAAAGATTTGTAATTTGCCAAATCACATAGATTTCTTATCCTAGCTCTTAAAAACCTTTTGTTAGTTGTTTTTAAAATTTTTAAAGAGGCATATTTTTAAAATTTTATATGACAGAAAAGTTTAAGGCGATATTCGAATCCAGGGCAACTTAAAAAAGTATTGTTTTGTTTGTATTACTGACGAAAAACTTTATTTTGTGGGCCATTGACATTGGTCAGTGAAGATTTCTCTTTATCTTTACATTATTTGAAGGTTTTGTTGAATTGTGATACTTTAAGAAACGGCATTTTTATTACTGCTGATCAATTAATTCAAAAGCAACAAATTGAAGAAGAAGATGATCATGGTTACTTTTTTCTCTCTTACTCATAAATGTCACACAATGAGTTTCAAACACTATTTCTGGAGCAAAATTTGCTTCTTTCCTTTTTAAAACTACTCCCTTTTGACAGATTTAAATAAAACTATATACCCTATTGTTAATAATCGAAAACGCTGACATTTCAATTGTCATATAAATGAAGGAACATTTGCTGTGATTTTGTGAATTTACATTTGACAGTTTGTAGAGTTTAAAAATGTTTAACACACATTTGCTAATGTATAACAAAACTGGGCTAAGAATTAAATAATAAAATTAAAGACAAAATGATAGCATAAGTCAGAGACGATATTCAAGGTTAACTCTGCCGAAAACATATTTCTGACAGATAATGACATCTGTCAAACTTTTTATTTCTGTTTTGCAATGTTAGGACAACAGTGTATCAACATTTTAAGTAGAATATTTTATTCAACAAGAAATAATGTTATCTTCTAACTTTTGCAACTATACTCAGAATTTGTTTCTATGAAATGACATTATTTTAAATAAATTAAATAAATAACAGAAATAGGAGTATATGAAAAGATTATAATTTAGATGAAAAGTTAATGATTGATGATTATGTTTTAAAAAGTTTAGTTTCTGATCAAAACATTTGTTTAAAAAAAAAGTCGGTAGAATATTTAAATTGATAACTTAAACTTTTTTATCGGATGTCTTAAAAAAAACGAAAACAGAAACTAATCACTTACATGCATAACAGCTGCTAAAAAGAAATACGAAACTCCATAGCACTATCGCATAGTTTGGTCCTGGTAATCCCATTTTCGTATCCAATATACTTCGTTTCCAACAAAAGGTTTTAATTTATTTTATTTTTTATAACTTTAATATAAATGAAAACACCTTTTTCAACACTTAGCACATTGAATTTAAGCACAATTTTTAGAGGTTTTCTGTTCCTCGAAAACTTTACTCTATTTAAATTCAAAGTAAATTATTTTCATTTTTGTGTAAAATTAAAAATACCAGAAAATCAAAGAATTCTTGGAGACATTAATAAAAACTTTATCACTTCCATGTATTTCGAATACAAAAATTCAAAACAGAATCACTTGAATTTTAATCACATCGAGTTCTAGATTTCTTTCTTCAACTTCCCGCCACGAGCTCCATAAGGCAACTATACCCGCAGTAGCTGTGATTGTTTTGAAAAAGTGATCCAATGGAACACAAGCTCCTCTCGTTCTTTTCTTATCCGCCTTGAGTATGTTTTGCTTTTTATTTTTTATCAGTTTCAGATGATTGTGAAAGGGTTTTTGTTCTGAAATGAAAATAAAAGAAAGAAATGTATAAATATAAACAATTATAATAATAATAAATAATTATGAATATAAGGAAGTCTTGATATTTGGATTTATTTCTTTGGAAATTAAGATAAAAACAAAATAAAGCATAATTTCGGCTAGCCACATAAAAGTTTTAAGAAAGTTCTCTATCTTTTGGTTCCTGTTGATATCTAATTATGTTTTTATGTTTTGAAAAACCACAAAAACCCATTTGGCTAACCAAAGATTCTAAGGGGAAAAGATTGGTTTTTCAAGACACAGATTAGAGACACGTTTGTTAATTAAGACAAAAATAATAATAAAATGATAAGCTTTCTGGTGCGATTTTTATTCTTCTGATGATAGTGAATTTTTGCAAGAACAAAAGTTATCTAAGACAGTTAAATTTTTATAGGGTTCAATGCAAAAACTGTTTTCGAAGATTTGAATTAAAAAAAATTAATGGCATACATTTCCTGATAACCTTGTGGTTAACATGTTCTTCAGAACTTTTTAAATCACCTAAGAATATATATTTAAATTCAATTTTTCGGTTTCGAAAATAATAACCGTGTTTTGTTGGAAAATCTATCGAAACAATATCCATAGTATGAATAACACCGATAAAAGTTAGAGTGGAATCTTACTTTGGATGGGTTTTTGACATTTATACTAGTCTCGAATGCATCTTATGTGATTTCGTTCTCAAATGTTTGTACGATTGATATTGCATTCCTATTTCGATGGCTGTGTCCATTGAGTAGGTGTGCATTTGGAATCATGTGAGTTTTCCATTGGGGAAAAAAATCAATCTATTTTTGTTGATATTAATTAGTTTTGTTAGTGAAAATGGACTAACTGCACTTATTTTGCAAGAGAAAGCAAAGTGCAGATTGAAAAATGGTTAAGTTTGACAGTTTTTTCTTATGAAGTGCAAGTGGAATAGTTTGATTCGTGTTAAACAATGAAAAAGTGAATAGTTCAGCACCATATGCAACTTTTTTTTTGTTTGATTAAAACAAAACTATAATTTTTTGTACACAAACATGCAAATAAACAGACCATAATGCATTTTCTGTAAAACCAACGCCTCCACACATGTTTTTCTTCGCAAATTTTGACTCGACTCCGACCCCTGACCGTAATCGAGGTGAATCAAGCTCATTTCAACTCGCTTCAAGTATATAAGGAATGTCAACACCATATGTTAATGTAGTAGTCTACGAACAAACCCGCTGCTTGAAGCAATTGTTAAATTAACTTTTTTTATAGAATCTCAATTTCCAGATGTTTTCTAACCACTTCTTCTTGAAAATTGTATATTTTATTAGTTTTAGTTAGTTTTTTTGCTAAGTTAATTTTAATTGTGTGTTTTTTTATTATTATTCTGACAGATCTTTCAATTGTACCAAATTTCAAATACAAAAATCTGGCTACTGCGGATCCTTTTGTTGGAAATTTCTCACTGTGCTATATATGGAATACCAAAAAAACGGGCTTTATTTAAAGCTGTCAAATCATATGATTTTGATGCTCAATATGCGTCCCCAAAACATGAAAATATTGGACCAGGAAACTTCTTAAGCAATAAAGTTGTGGCTTTTGACATCGTCTTGTTGGATACAAATATTGTCCAAGTCATTGTCTTTAATCGCCGTTCAATAAAGTAGTGTATGAAACGTTCTTTGCCTACGAACGAACGTCAGAAAACGATTAATTTGTATCAGCAGTTTGAAAGTGCATTACGATGATGCACAGGCGACATCTGTACCGCTTCCACTTTCTTCGAATTTGTGTAAAATCTTACCGATTTCTTGGGAAGTAAGATTTAATTAATTTTACATTTAACTAATATTATGACACTTCAAATGACAGCTAAGTTTGTCAGATGTCAAATGCAAGCGGTACCAATTTAAAATCACGGTATAAACTACAGTGTACTTTGAAAATACTGTATATATATACATATTTAAGTAGTAGTTCCAAAGTACCTAAGTGCAAGTTTTATAAAGGTTTTCTGGTCCTTGTGCTGAAGAAAAATTTAAATCTAGAATTATTTAAGTATTCTGCAACTCTTAATTATTATATAAAACTATGGCGCTTGGCAATACTTATACGTTTAAGAAAAGTCTACTTCATTCATTTTCAAAAAACATCCTACCTGCCTAATACAAGCTGCCAACGTCATTTACTGTTGTTTTGTTTATACCTAATTAAGATTGATTTACATCCTAAAATAAGCCACTTACAAGCCCCTTAAACATTTTGACACTTGGCCAAAATATTTAAACATATCTACACAAAAATACTCAACTCTACACGCGTCGTTCATCAATGTAAACATGCCGTTCTATTTGAAATGTGTAGTTTACCTTATACACGACCATGCATAGGTACTACTTGTATGTATGTCATAACAGTATATGGAAGCCAACACAAATATTGTGTATGGGCGAGATGATCGGCGACGAACGGTGGCGTTCCTAGTTCCCATATCATCTAGTTCTCGTTTTCGTACTCGTACTATTTGTCTTCCCCTCTCATAGCACAGTAAATGAACACACCACGCTCGTGTGTCATTCAATTGGGATTAATTAAAATTTCTATTCCCGACCGTGTGTACCGCCACCGCCACCGCGGCTGAGCCCGGTACGTATTCGTTATTCCTACGTACTTCTGGGGCGTGTAGAATTTTTTTGTTTTTGAATTTAAATCTATACCATGCCACTGAACTGACACAAACTATATCTGCTTTAATGTGCCACCAGATGGCTCAAAGTACACATTTCTGAATTCTGACATCAACACTCAAGATATAATAAATTTGAATTCAATGTCATCTCCTACATTATAATATCATATGCATTTTTATGCGAATTTCTAAGAAAAATTTAATAAATAAATTAAAGAATTAACTCAACGAAACTCAATTTGTTTTGCTTCTGTTTATCATCGAACAGCGACGCAGGGTATCACATTCTGATTAGCGATGTTATTTTATTTTTCTTCTACAAATTTTATTTCTTTTTCCATTATTTTCCATTTTAAAAAACGGGCCAAGGTCTCCAATCCGCAATTTTTTCAAATTTATTGCATAGAGATCCGAGAATTCAGAACTAAGAACCACTCACTTGATTGCTTTTTGGGGTCGATTACTAAGGTGTGTTTGTTTTGTTTATATTTATAAACCAACCGAAACGTCAAAGTCAAGACTGGGAAATCGGTACGTGATTTGAATCGGTAATTTGCAAAACACAACCATCATCGATGCGATTCGTAAACGTGAGGATTTTAGGTTTTTTTTTTTAATTTGTTTTTCATCGATATGGGTTCGAGTTCCAAAAATTGCATGATTTGTTATAAAATTAAAACAAAACTTTCGCTCCTTAACTTAAATTTTTCACTGAATTAATTTTAAAATCAAGAAATTTTCCAAAATAACATCGAAATTCCAATTCACCATGAATAATTTTATAATTTAAACAACTCAATTAATTTATTTATTGGCAATATTTAGCTAAATAAACGCTAAACGAATGTACATATTTTTGTTCCTTGATTTATGTATAAGACTTTCAAAATACCTAAGTTAAAATTGGATAAATGCCAAGAAAATTAAATTTTTATTATTTATTGTATTTTTCTTGCATCAGGCGGGAAATTGATGGAAGCAAGGGGTTAAAGGAGGAAATACAATATAATTGCAATATCAATATAAATATAGTAATGACTTTGGTATTACTGTACCTCATCCTGCCAAATCGAATTGAAAAGTGCGTTTTTAATTCTAGATAAATAAATAGTTGAGTCATTATATTTGTAGTTGAATAAATAATGCAATAGTGGTTATTGTTAGTTTTTTTTTGTTGGACTTTTTTGTTGTCAAAAAACAAATTTGTTGAAAGAGGTCAAACCTTGTATTTGACAGTTCTAATAAAAATTGTCAAAATGTTAGCTAATTTTGTTGTATTGAGCCAAACAGAGTGGGTGCTCTGTATAATAATAATAATACTAATAATAATGTTTCTAATAAGTAGTTCATGAATTTTGATGTCTCAAGTTGGCATTTGACATCTGTCAAACTTAGTTGTCATTTGAAGTGCCAAATTATTAGTTGAATGTTTGCCACATACAAGGATGAATCGCATAAAAATCGAACAACGCGTTAATATTAATAAGAAGTTTACTTTATGCGATTATAATGGATGCAACCATTAGGTAAAGTTTTGAAGAATGTGGAAACGTTAGACCTGTCAAAAAAATATTGCTGCAAGTGGTGCTAATGTTTTGAATTTATCGATTTGTTGTATATTTACATTTTGGGGTGCGATTGAAGATCCTCAATGATTAAAAATATTTGATTTATTTTTTTTGTTGGATAGCAACTACTAATGATTGAATCTTTGGGAAACTCGAATATCTTATTTAATTGACATTTAAATGACATTAGGAAAAGTTTAATATTCTCATGAATAGGTTAGCGCAATTTGTACGTATACTTTTTGATACTTTTAAAGCCGAGGAGCCTTATTTGGGAAATATACTTAACAACAAAATAGAATAACAAGCAAGTAATTGACAATAAGTAACTGACACTTATCAATATTTGTAACTGACAGTTTCAGTAGCAGATGTCAATTTCACACGGTTTGTTTGTTTTTAAAAGAATTTAACTTATTCCACCTGTATTATCGAATTTTCTTAACTATGGATGGGAGTTAAGCCTTATATTAAAATGTAAAATTATTAAACACAAAATACTTAAGTGATGTTTGATGATGATGAATCTGTATTTCTACGAATATATCTTTAATTTTTTACCGTTTCCTAGACTTAAAGTTATTTATTTTGTATCGTTTAGAATTTGGATGAAGTTTTAACTCGATATATCTTATTTACAAATTTGACATATCGCAGAGATGAATTGTTGGGTGCGTTCAAACTTTTGAATTACCTGTAAAGTTTATATTCCATCCAATTTTTTCTATTTCTTCGGGTAAAGTCTATAGATTTGTGTTGATTCTTATATTCAAAGGTAGGTGTAAGAAATCGAAGGAAATGAAATTTTGGAAACGACTCCATTTGTTTGCAGTGTTAAGCATTCCGACTGACTTAAAAAACTGCCATAAATGATTAAATTAAAATTTATATTTAAGCTATAATTAAAAATAAGAATTGCTTCGTATCGAGTTAAATTTGTCCAATATTTTTCAATAAAGCTCAATCAATCAATCAATGATAATTCTTAAAGTGTTTGCTTTAAGAAAAATAAGTTTGCATTCAAGCGTGTATTTAAAATGCACTTTAAAGTTAAATGTCAAATTCAAAACAAAGTTTGACCTATTCCAACACATTTTAATTTTATATGCTAATATTTAAGAGTTCAGGAAAATTATATAAAGAAATGACCCTACTTCGAAAAATTCCGATAAATCTGAATTTTGGTGGAGAGTTTCATCTTAACTTCGCGTCATTTAAAACTAAAAAAGTCTCCATATTTTACACTGCAGAAAACATTTGAAGGAAAGGGGAGTAGGTAAGCTTAAAGTGGCTGTCCAAGGTGGAAACGGACACACTTAGGCCAGTTTAGGCCCATTGTGATACCACATGAATCTTGAGGCTTCCTCCTGAGCTCAGTGGAAGTTCATCTACACCCAGCAAAGGTAAATATTAAACTGTTGTGCCATCTCCATTAGAGATGATCGACAGTTATGGACTGTAATAGAGTTTGTAGAGATAGAGTCCAGTGATTTGATAGCAGTTTAACGCGTTTTCTTTAAGCCAGGACAAGACTTCTTTCGCCTGGAACACGCTACAATGATTGGGAAGGCGGAATTAAAAACTTAATTTCAGTCTTCGGAGTACACACTTCCACCAACCCCTTAATTTGTTTTGAACCCAAAAAGATCTGGGAGGTATAGAAATCTCAAAATTTCTGTAGTCTGTCTGCTTTGAAATTGATTCTAAATAGCTAAGAAGTACGGAGTGTCCAATGTTGTTGTTAGTCCACTGCGACGAAGCTTTAAGGCAAATAGCAGGACTTGCAGCTATTTGTTTGCTAAAAATGTCAAAAGGTGTTAGGTAGAGTAGAGTGCATGGTGCCGCAGATGGGGTCGTAAGAAGCGATCCGCTTTAACATAGGCTAGCTGAAGAAGAAGTCCACCATACTGCCACACCGTACGTTAACATCGGTCTGAGTACCGATGTGTATAGCCAATGCGTGATTCTGGGTTGTAAGCCCCATTTATTACCGATAGCTTTTTTGCAAGTAAAGAGAGCTACAGTAGCTTTTTTGCCTCTTTCCTGTACGTTGCGTTTCCAATTTAGTTTTTGTCCAATAGTAAGTTCAGCGATTTATTACTTGAAATTGTCCAGGAGCCGTCTGTATTTTTCAAGCAGCTTGGCATCGCTGGATTAGTTGAATGAATTTTTCTGAAGTTTCTTCTATCTAATATTTAAGAGTTCAGGAAAATTATATGCAAAAATTACTTCGAAAAAATTCCGATAAATCTGAATTTTGGTGGAGAGTTTCATTTAAAAATTCTTTAAAAGTCTTCATATTTTATGCTGTAGACAAAATTTCTAGAATGGGAGGTAAGAGGGGATGAAGTAAACTTTTGTTGGCCAAATTGTGAAGGTTCTTAGAAAGCACTACAACAAAATTATGAGCATTATCAAAAAAAAAAGATTTTTGAAATACAAAGGAATAAATTCCAAAATCTCCACCTTATGGATAATTGTTCTGACAGCAGGTTGTTCTCAGATTATTTTCTAAAAAAAAAACTTCGCGGAAAATGTCAACTAAATATTTTTTCCAAGATGGCGGTGGTGGCATTATCCTGGCGGTACTATTCAGAAACGTACAATATTTTGCAGACATAACACAAAAATACTTATAAGAATATGACTGCAATATTTTCGGCTTTTTTTCTTTTATTTGTTATAAATAAAAAAATACGACATTTTTGATCATAAAATACTATTTAAACAATTATACAGCAGGGCAGAATCGCCGGACACACTTTTTTCGACTTCTTAACCATCTTTGAAACTTTTTACGAATGCTTTACGATTTCCTAAAGTTCCTATATGTCTCGACTAAAAAGAGTATTCTACTTAAAATCTTCACAACATGTGCTCTAGGAATTTCAAAGATAAGTATTTAAAGTGAAATTTTCATTGCAATCATTTATTTCCTGAAAATATTATAAACAAATTCTCATTAAAACTTATATGAGTATAAGTGAGTCTATTAGATAAAAGGTCTCATAAGAGTAAAAATGTAAACAAATTTCTCCTTATTCACTTTCTGTTTTTGTTTTTTAATATTTGCACAAAATGCTTATTATGTAATATTTTAAAAATAGTCATAATTTTAAATTAAACACAAAAATGCGCTTATGAAAAAATGTTAAACAAAAACATGTACAATAAAATAAAATGAAGCACATTTTTTCACTTAGTTTTTTTTTTTTTTTTTGTATCTATTTTCTTTTCTTTGGTTACACAAGTCATTAATCTTGGTCTTCATACTGCCATGGCTCGTAGATAGTCTTATTTTGGTCATTAAAAAGGTGATTTGTTTAACAAAGAAATAAGCAACAACTTTCTTCTTCAACGCCATCTACTTATGAAAAATCACCATGAAATCCGATGTTTTATTTGAGGTGCACCATTTTACTTTAACTTTTTATAACGTCGCTTCGTTCTTTCTTTAAATTTGAATTGTTGTTTATTTATTCAAATCATGAAGCAGTATTTGACCTACAAAATTTATCGCTTGTTTAAAACTTAAGTTCAAGTATTGACTAAAATAATAATACACACGAGAATTGGAAGAAAATGAAAACAAAGATTTGATTTGAAATCACCATTTTCTTTTTATATGTTGAAACTTAATATAATTGGAAACCCGGAAAAACTTTTACCCGTCTCAGACAAATAAAAGCATTTTACTGTTTTTTTAATGGTTTACCTACCCTCCTCTAGCTAATCATTTTTTATTGAAGAGATTTTATTTCACTCGTAAGAAACAATTTTTGTATTTCAAGACACCCACAATTGGTGTACAGTTCGCTGTCAGTAGCAGTACCGACATCGCACCTCGTGGAATTACACCTCCTTATAAAAGTTTGATTTTCTCGTGTATATTGTATCTCTGCGTATAAATACAACTCCCAAAGTACGAGATAGAATGTGTTTGCCACTTTAAGTTTACATAGGGTAAGTCGATGGTGTTTATGTTTTTGGTTTTTGTTTATTATTTTTTCCTTGTTAAATGTCAGACTTGTCGGTGGTCTAATTTATTCAAATAATTTATCAACAGCAGAAGCAGAACACAGCTTACGTCTGATTGTTAATGTTTTGTTTGTTTTGAAAATTTATTGTTTATCGTGTGTTTAAGTCCTTTTTGAAGTGGGTACTTGTTAAACTGCTTATTTATGTTTATCTAAACGATATTTTTATCGAGGATAATAATTATAGATAATCGATTTATTACAAAAATAGTGTTATCGAAATTATTAGCGTTTTGAGGGGAGGATTAAAGTAATAATCCTTTTACGAATATGACTTTCTTAACTATTTGGAGGATTTGAGAAAATAACACATGACAATTATTCATGAATGAAAGAAGTGTTTTAGTGTGTAATCATGATCGTTGTGGTTTCTAGTTGGTAGCACTGGCATTTAACACCTGTCAAACTCAGCTGTCATTCGAAGTGTCATAATATTAGTTAAAAGCTGTTTAAGTTCTGTTTTTGAACTTTTGTTATGTTTCTATACACATTCCCCAAATAAAAAGAATTAAATGAAACAAATATTGAATGAGAACAAACAATTATAAAACAAAAAGTAGATAATTTTCAATCGTCTAAGTGAATTTAAAATAACTTTTGCCAATAACAACAAACCATATGCCATGTGTCATCATTTGAAGAATGTGCAACGTAACTTTGTGTACTCGAATCGGATGTGATAAAAATAATTTCATTCATAAACCCTCAAGAAAATCAGTTTTTACGTTTTATGCGTAGACGCGCGTAAACGACATCTTGTTGTTTTTTTTTCTTTTGCAGTCATAAAGAAGAAAAGAAGTCCTTTTCTCGCCAATGCAATTTAATATTTGCATAATTGTACGTTTTGCATGCGTAATTATTTATGTTTTATAATATACGACGATTGTGCAATACAAAGTATAAGAAAATAAAAAACCGTTGAGGAATTTATAAAAATGTCATTCATTAAGAGAGTATGAATAAGTGACAAACTGAATATTATTAGTTTTTATTTAACTGAAGAAGAGTATTCGTATTCATGTGCGATTATTATACAGTAGGAAATAAATACACAAAATAGGAGACAAAATCAGTTCTAAGGATATTGTTTAGTACAATTTCTCACTTCAAAAAAAGTTTTGTTTTTTTTTAACAACATTTCACACACTTACTAAGGAAACGCAAAAAATTTCATACTTTTCTTTTAAATGTACAGTTTTTTTTTTATAAAAGAACACAATACTAAAATTATTTATTATTTTCTCGGCAACACTGGAAAATTATAAAGTATTGTGCTGATGAGAAGCTGTCATCTTTTGACATTTGACACAACAACGCACTGAAATTCTTCAAGGCTCAATTATAATAGACTTAACCGAGCATAAGCCAGCTTACTCAAGAACTCAATACTAAAATTATTTTTTATTTTCTCGACATCACTGGAAAAGTAGTAAGTAGTATGCTGTTGAGTAGCTGTCATCTTTTGACATTTGACACAACAACGCACTGAAATTCTTAAAGGCTCAACTATAATAGAATTAACCGAGCATAAGCCAGCTTAAGGGAACGAACCAATACGCAGCCTTATATGTCACTAACCATAATAGACTAGACGTTCTGCTCAGTTTCGTTAAATTTCGATAACTTTCGCGCAATAACGCCAGAGTTATTTAAATGGCTCGAGCTAAAGCAAATGTCAAATTTGAAACGCATTTGCTTAAGTTACTTGAATCAATTATGGTTACTTTTTGTTTTGACCATAACTTCTGCTAAGTTTTCGTTCGGTTTTGACATTAGCTTACTAATGTCAAAACTCAACTATTATAGTTGGGCTTAAATATTCACTAAAAAAATGGAACATATTTCAGTTAAGATTTGCACTTTTACAATAAGAAAATTTTGCAATTTAAAATTTTATGAAAATGACATGATGATGCAATTTTAGCCATGGAGGTCACTTGCTTGATATTGTTTTCCAATGTTAATGGCTTACATTCCAATTAATGAAATAAAATTCCATTAATTTACCTTAAAAAATAATAATATTTTGTATATCAAAACGAAACAAACGAAAACCCATTTTTTTTTAAATGGAGGAATATTCTCTTTTTTGTGTGTATAAAATGTTGAAAACTGTGACTTTGGAGACATGTAAATACTCTTAACAGTGTGTTCACATTCATTTCTTTTGACGTTTTAAAATTTGTATCTTGCTTCTAATTTTAAAAATAATCTCTGCTTCAATTTAAAAAATGAGACCGACATATGTAGATCTTAAGACGTCAAAATAAGTCACCAGGAAAGAGCTTAATGTAAACACAGCCTTTAATGATCAGAATATAACAGTCTCTTCTTTTTGCCTGTCACTTTTTACTGACATTTACAATTCGAAAAATATTTAATTATTTTTTAAAATGTGTTCACATTGGACTCCTTTAAGACAACTTATTAATTTTCAATATTTTACCTCACTCACACTAATTTAAAAACAAAACTAAAAATATCTAACTATAAGATGTCAAAATTAGTTGTCTCAAAAGATTGAAATATGCAAACAAAGTCTTAAATATTGATACTTGTTTTAATTGTCTTTTCTGGAACAAATATCATAACTCATTTAGGGCTCAAACGTTAATAATAAAAACTATATTTTAAGGGTATTTGTCATCTCAGAAACGTCAACATCGCTTAAGTCCGTAGCATCACAACAATAACAAACCTAAACAAAACATTTTACAATTTTCCGGGCACAAGTTAAGTAAAGGCCCAACTATAATAGACATAAGCAAACATAAGCTTATGTCAAAAACCCAACGAAAATTCACTTCAGTTTGTGTAATTACTGCGGATAGCCATAATGCAATTTTGCTCACGTATCTACATGTCAGATTTTACTTATTTGGCGAGCGACTGGGATCGCTCTTGCTAAAGCTTGCTTAAGTTAACGAAACTGAGACAAATTGAACGAAACGGAGCTAGACTCCATTATGTTCACTCGTATTGAGATTTTTTGTATTCGCACGTTTACTTATGCGCGCATACGCTAGCTTATGACTATTATAGCTGGGCCTTAACACTATGGAAAAAGCTTGATCGTTAAATATTTGGCGTTGTTTCTCAACGTGTTGTATAATTTTGACAGATCATTACATAAATTTGGAGTTGAAAATAGTACTTTTCCATTTTTTTTGTATTCTTTTTTCTAAGTATTTAATGTCAAATTGTTTGTTTTGGTAGTGTCACGCTGACGATGACATCTCCTGAGAAAGATGCAGAATTCCTTGAGCCAAATTGTAATATACTTAACGAAATTCAAGCTAATGTCAAAACTGAATGAAAAGTCATCAAACATAGTGGTTAAACCAAGTTAAAACCTGCACAATTCAGTATTGACTTGGACTCGTTTGAATATTTCATCATTTTAACTCATTCAAAACATTTTAAAAGCCTGTTTTTTTCTTAAAGTGCTAGAGAGACGCAATTATAAAACGTCAAATTCAACGACTCAAAAAAAATCCATATTTGAAAACCATCAATAACTCTCGTTAAATTTTGTGAGATTTAACGAAAGTTAACAAAACTGGACAGAACAGAGATTTTTGTTTATGACATGACGTGTGCTTGTGCTTGTCACTGAATTCGCTTGATTTGCCTAAAGTTTGTTTAGTGAGATCTATTGAAGTTGGTCACTCCGCACAAGATTTTTCACACTTTGACTGCTAAAAGAAAAGAAAATTGGTTTCAATTCAGTGGTAATTTTCTTAAATTAAAAACAAATTGGAAAATAATGAAACTCATATCTACTCGAACTTAAATACTTCCTTGTCTAGTAATGACACTTTGATTAAATTTCTAATTAAATTTTTTAATAAATTTTGGCATTACGCACCAAACTCATTTCTTTAAACCCTTAAAAAAATATCCCACCAGACCATCAATTGAAAAAAAGTGGCAATCAAAAATTAAATTCATATCCAATTCCAAAATATATTATATTTTTATAGCCATAAATGACAGCCAATGCACACTACTATTGAAATAGTGTTGGCTTCGCATTAGGTACTCGAGTTCGACTTGGTACCTGCTTCCCATTCGAAATGCATTAAGAAGCAGCAATAGAAATATATTAGATTAAATAAAAAATCACGACCAAGTGAACCTACCATCAAAATCTACCTTGACGATCATCAAAACCAATAAAATAAATACAAAATGTGTGTTTCTGTCTTTCTCATTCATAAGTTCCCGTCCCGTCCAAGTCCAAATGGCTGTGGCAGTTAGTGGCACAAAACTATAAGACGACTCAGAGATTCAGAGGATTTTAAATATTCATGTCAGCAAGCATAACACGATTTCTGAATATCTGAATCTGCGCCAAGCCAAGACAACACTACACATTCTCTGGCTCTATAGAGGCTCCCAAGAGGCAATAACAGAAACACTTCCCTTCGTCGAAGTCAATCACTGTCATGGCAGGGAGCAGCCTATAAAAAGAGTTCGCATGCAAACGACCGACGACGCTACGACATAAAAAGCTACTATCTCACAGGTCTTCTGAGATATTAGAAGAGAACTTAGATGATACAATAAAAGACGAAGACCACATTCAAAAATATTGTTCAACGCTGCAAGCGTCTAATTGAAAAATTGAATGTTGAAGACATTGCAGTGGCGTGGCGGCAGCGATGGCTACGAAATAACGAGTATCTAATGCGAGAGCAATGTGTGCCTGTGCACTTTGCACCAAGAATTTAAAATATATTCTAATATCTAGACGGTCGGAAATTATGGCAGTCGAAGTCTCGCAGACGTCATAAAAGATACTTTATTGGTCTTCTAATGGCGGACTAAAATGACAACATTTTGACACCTCAAAATAAAACTGATTTTTCAAAAGTGCACTGTACGCAATGGAATTTATAAGAACATGATGTGAAAACTGCAAACTCACCTCACAGCTCACAGGACAAAGCAGACTTCTTTACAGGTAGATGATGCAGTGCGATGCGATGTAGCCATAGCCCAAAGATACCGAGCGACGTTTACCGACGACACAGTCGGTGGCGCAGTGTTTAGGATGAGGTAATGAATTTTAAGTGTGCACTCGAAACCGCTGCCGGGCTGCCGCATGTGAACGGGCTTGGTCGTTGTCGAAAGGATTTTTGTGTTTTCGATTGGGATTGATGGCTCTGTACAGCTCTAGTTGCTGCACCTTGCGTCATATTTAATTTGGTAGACCAAAAAAGAAACACCAGCTTCAAAAAAAGGGATTGTTGATGAAATCGAGGGCTTATTGGTTTTTATTTGAAGGAATTAAAAGATTTATGTCGATGGTTTACCTTTTGTGTGTTGTGAGTTGCATATAATATCTTTTTTAAGTGCATATACCTTTGGTACCTTAACTACCTTCAGAGAAAGTCTCGTTCTGAAATGTTTATTTTTTGGGAGAATGTTTACGAAAGGATTAATTCATCAGAGTCTTTTTGTATGTAGACAGAAAATAAACAGAGAATATTTGAGGAATGTTTTATTTCATGATGAAAAATTTTATATTGGAAAATTGAAGATTTATTAATGTAATAAACCAATCGGACGGACGCGGCGGACGGGTTTATGGTGCGGTTTATGGCTTGGATGAGCAATAAACAATATTGATATGGTTTGAGAAGAATATCATGATAAGGATGAAAGTATGTTCGTTCATTTGTACCTCCATTGGTATGTACAAAATTTGTCGATAATGCAGATTAGATAATTAAGTTTGTTTATAAAGGCATTAAAATATCATTTTGTATGATGGTTGGATACTTAAATTCCTAAACTATTAGTAAATTAAAAGATTCATTTTTTTGTAGACTTGTATGTTCATATACATAACTATTTTGGCATCACTTATTTTTTGATGTGTTTGCCGGTGTTTACATTTGATTCCTTTGACGTTTAATTCTTGTGTGTGACAGTTGAAAAGAGTAAAGAATTGAAGAAGACAAAAATCGGATTTTCTTTTTAAGAACAGACCATCACGGAGCAGAGCTTGAATTCTTCGAATACTTTGAGGAAAGTTTGATCAGGTATCTCCGATTTATATACGAAACAAACTTGAAAATTGAACTGTCAAACTTTTCCCATCTGTCTCTGTCATACCCTACGAAGCAAACGTTATGTTAATCGCTTCCAACATTAGATCTGTTATTTTATTAAGAGAAAAAGAAACACAACCCAAGCGCTCTGATTTGATACGCCTAAGCTAAAAAAAAACACAGAAATTTGGTTGACTGCTCAGTTTTATGGTCTTTTTTTAACAGAAAAACGCATCAAGTGGTAAAACTTCAATTGATTGCTTTTTGATGAATATCTGTCAGAAGTATTTTTGTTGAGCTTATATCAAATTTTCTCATTAAAGGCTCAACTATAACCACTTAGACAAACATAGATTTATGACATAGGCTCAATGGATCTGTAATGACTTTTTAAAATGAAACGGTTGAACCTTGACAAAACAAACAAGAATTCTGATGTTTTGATTCAAATTCGATTATAAACACCGCGACGCCGCGCCATCGACTAAAAACACTCGAGCAAAATGTGAACGAAACTTAACGAATCACTTCTAAAGCCTCGGTAAACTTAATTATTTTTTAATTGGGCTCTGAGAGCAAGTTTGATGGTTAAATAAAAGTTCAGTTAAAGCATTATGTAAAAAATAAATGTTTACTAGTTTTTAACTAACTATTGAAATAATATTAATAGTTTTTCAAATTATTTTTGAGCTTAGACAAAATGACAGACAGGTTACAGAAGTTAACAACGCGGCGCCGAGTATACCAACTAATGAACTTCATATAAGCAACTATTCATAAAATACAAAAATTGTCGATAATGCAGATTAGATAATTAATTTTGATTATAAAGGCATTAAAATATCATATTGTATGATGGTTGGATACTTTAATTATTAAACCATTAGTAAACTAAAAGATTAAGAAGGAAATCTATTTTTTTGTAGACTTATATGTTCATATATTAAAGTCTTTTGGCATCACTTATTTTTTGATGTGTTTGACGGTGTTTACATTTGATTCCTTTGACGTTTAATTCTTGTATCTGACAGTTGAATAGAGTAGAGAATTGAAGAAGGCAAAAATCGGAGTTTCTTTTTAAGAACAGACCATCACGGAAGAGCTTAAATTCTTCGAATACTTTGAGGAAAGTTTGATCAGGTATCTCCGATTTATTTATGAAACAAACTTGAGAACTGAACTGTCAAACGTTTAAAAATTTTCCTTCTGCCTCTGTCATACCCTACAATACAAACGTGATGTTTTTTTATTTATTTTATTAAGGAAAAAAGAAACACAACCCAAGCTCTCTGATCTGATACGCCTAAGCTAAAAAAGAAACACAGATGTTTGTTTGACAGCTAAGTTTTCTGCTCTTTTTTTAACAGAAAAACGAATCAAGTGATAAAACGTCAATTGATTTCTTTTTGGTGAATATCTGTCAGAAGTATTTTTGTTGAACTTACACCAAACTTTCTCATTAAAGGCTCAAATATATTGACATACATTTATGTCATAAGCTAAACGGATTTGTAATGTCTTTTTGAAGTGAAATAGTTCAACCTTGACAAAATAAACAAGAATTCTGTTGTTTTGATTCAAATTCGATTATAAACACTGCGCCGCCCCGCCGTGTGACTCGAGCAAAATGTGAACGAAACTTAACAAACCACTTCTGAAGCATTTTTTAATTTAGCTTTAAGAGCAGGTTTGATGATTAAATAAAAGTTCAGTTTCAGCTTAATCTAATAAATAAAAGTTTTTCAAATTATTTCTGAGCTTAGACAAAATGACAGACATGTTACATACCAACTAATGAACTTTTATATAAGGAACTATTCATAAGTCATTTGACAGCTGTGAAATTAACATATTAATACATAGTTGGCAAATCAATAAGAAATTAAATTCGTGAGTTTGGACAATTTTGATGAGAAACAATCTCGAGATTGACATTATTATCTTTGTCAAGTCGAAAAATTAGGTTTAGTGATTTCATAAGTGTAAATTAAGTCGCCTGAGTTCAAAGTTAAAAATTGATTTTTAAGCAGATTCTCGTTAAGCGAATGGATATTTTTGTCTAAATAATATTTGATGACCAAAAACGTCTGTTTTTTGGATTTTTTAAATAAAATATTAATTTTTTTAAAAATGATAGGTCAAAAACCGGTCAACATATTTTAACGAAATACAAATATAAGTTTATTAACTTCCCATAGGAAGTTATTGTAATGGGTCCGATTTGTCAAATTGAAAATGTTGATATTTCTCGACGTTTCAAGGTCCCTAGAGTCCAAATTAAAGATTTTTAGAAAGATGTCTGTGTGTGCGTGTGTCCGTTCTTTCGCGACGTTTTTTCATCGCCCATAGCTCAAGAACCAAAAGAGATATCGACTTCAAATACATTTTTTTATATAGATAATAAGGCAGACAGAAGCAGAAAGGGCTCTCAAAAAATTGCGTGGGTGGTTTTTTTTACCATAGCAACAGGTGAACATTTTGGTTAACCTTTGATATCTTACGAACCAAAAACGCTAGAGACTTGAATTGAATTGTATGTAATATAATGTAACGTGATACAAAACAAGTATACTTTTTGAAAAAATCTTTGAGATATAGGCTAAAAACTACTTTTGTCTCTTTAAAATATTGTTTTCAGCATTCAGTAACATTTTGAGAAAGATCGAATTAACAGTTTTTCTTATAAAAAATAAAAACTTAAAAGAAAATTTAATAAAAATTGGTTTTCTACTCAAATATCTTTTCAAAACTTTGAGATATTGGCTTCGAACTATTTTTTGCCTATGAAAATTTTGTTTTCAACATTCGGTAAAAGGTTCTTTTTACAAAAAATAAAAACATAAAAAAAAATAATAAAAGTTGGTAAAAACTGATTTTCGACTTTAATATCTTTTTAAAACTTTGAGATATTGACTTTAAACTAAGTTTATGTTTTAAAAATTATTGTTGTCAACACTCAGTCAAATTTTGAGGAAAATCAAATTGACAGTTTTTTTTACAAAAATAAAAACTTTTAAGAAAATTTAACAAAATTGGGTAAAAATTGATTTTCGACTCAAATATCTTTTCAAAACTTTGAGAAAAATTGCTGAAAACTACTTTCATCTTTTAAATAATATTGTTGTCTACATTCAGTAAAATTTTGAGAAAAATCAAATGGATAGTTTTTTTTACAAAAAATAAAAACCTGTAAAAAAAAATAATAAAAGTGAAATGATTAATATTAATTAAATATCTTTTGAAAACTTTGAGATATTGGCTTGAAACTAAAAAAATAAAAACTTAAAAGAAAACAAAAATTGGGTTTCTACTCAAATATCTTTTCAAAACTTTGATATTATGGCTTCGAACTAATTTTAACTTATAAAAAATATTTTTTTCAACATTCGAAAAAATTTTGAGAAAATTCGAATTGACGGTTTTTTTTTACAAAAAATAAGAAACTACTAAAAAAAATTAATACTGAAACTTAGTAAACATTTACTTTCCACACAAATAGCTTTTCAAAAATTTAATATTGTCTTCAAACTTTTTATTTCACAGAAAATATTGTGTCGATATTCAATAGTTTTTTTTAATAAAAATCCAACGGTCTAAATCTACAAGAAATAGTATGCAAATTTGGTAAAAATTGATGTTCGGTTCTTGATATCTCTCAAATTTATTTCATTCATCCAATTTGTAAAAATTTAAGAAATACTACTTAAATTGGTTAAATTTTGTTTTCGACTAAAAATTTATTTAATAAAACTAGACTTTCAAACTTAACTATTAAATTTTTTAAGAATAATTCAACTAACAACTTTCTCAACCCAACCCTACAAACTTTTAAGCAAAACAAATAGACAGACGGGATGGGAAGTTATCCCAAGCTCTTTCTTACTTAAAGTATTCTCAAACTTAAGCATCAGTTAGATAATTTGTTTTTAAAGCTCCTATTTCACCCAGTTTCCTAAATTATTTATAGTATACATTTATCTTTCATGATTTTAATCAAAACAAAAATAATACAATTAAAATTAATTTAAAGAAAAAAAATAATTTTATCTGGAAAGCAATTTTTCACTTTATCTTTCGTTTTTAGTATGAACTTCGCATCTTGTGTTTTTTATGATCTGTTTAAAATGGATTTTATTTTTTTTACATTTTTCATTTTAAACTTATAGGAGTACATTAATAAAAGCCCCAAAAAATGTGTTGCCTTTATGTTTTCTTAATACAAATTTATACACGCCGATTCTATTTGTATGAAAACATTCGATCTTCTGATGGGTTTTCTTTAAATATTGGCATGTTGTTGATTTTTTGTAAACTATTTTTTTGAAAGTATTTCTTTAATTTTCGAACATTCATCTTTATAGAATAGAAGATATAGCTATGGTTCACTTAGGCGTATACGCTCTTTTTTTTATAATTTCATGATGATTTTGTTTTGATTTCGTACATTTTTAGCTGAGAAATTTTTTGACGAGCGTCTTTTTCAGTTTTATTGAGTTAAAAAAAGTGCGAGTTTGTAAAGTTATGCTTGAATATTCA
Source organism: Eupeodes corollae (assembly GCF_945859685.1). Taxonomy (NCBI): domain Eukaryota; kingdom Metazoa; phylum Arthropoda; class Insecta; order Diptera; family Syrphidae; genus Eupeodes; species Eupeodes corollae. Next base: position 128,378,353 of record NC_079149.1, read on the forward strand.
AAATGTAAGTTGAATAAATTAAAATAACTGCCACAAATATTTTCGATTTTAAATTTCGATAAATCAAAAAATATATATACAAATATCTCAGCCATCATGTTGTTAACACATGTTCTGTCACTTGAGTCTGAGTCTAGATACTTTTAAAAATAACTTGTTGTCGGTCGCCATAAAATTTGTAATCCAAACTTATCTGGGAAGTAATTTAGTAATTGATATGCGACAGGCAAACGTTTAGCTATTAATTTAAACAATCATTTATACACATTGTAATTATTTAAATTTGTTATTGTTTTTATTTTGTTTGTCTTGTTAAGATCTACGTAAAGTACTTGTGTTCTATTGAAAAGTTAAACGGAGGTGCATAATTTTATGAAATTATAGTTCCTCTTCTTAAACTCTTTTAAATTGTTAATTTTTCAACAAAAAAATTATTTAAGTTGAATTGCGTTTAATTCCAAATCCAACCTCAATTATTGTGCGTCATGTATAAAAATATGAATTTATTTTTATTTATTTTTTGTATATCTATCTTGAAAAAAAAATGCTCATCAACCCCACAGATGCCACAAACAGATACAGTATAGAAGGTTAGTAAAGTACTAAGCTCACAAAACCATCAGTAAGTGAAATAAAAATAAAAATAAAAATAAAATAAAGCTTGCGTCATACTTTATCGATTAGATGAAATAATTTACAATAATTTTCTAAATATATTTTAAATTGAAATATGAATGTTATAAACATATGTAGGATGCTACATTTTTATTAATGGTGTTTTTTGCATTATGAATTAATTCAAGGAATACAAATTGAATCATTAAATAAAGGAACTCGGAGGCTTAGAGTTTTTAGAGTCAATTTGTATGTCTATATCTGATTTTTTTTTCTCCAAATTTAGAGCCTTATTTCAATCATCACAAATAATTAAAGTAAAACCCGCTTGATAGAAATAAAAAATAGTCAAAGTCTTCTCCTTATGTTGGGTTTTTACTTTAATTAAGTCTGAAAAGATCATCATGTAAGCAGGTTTTGAAATAACCTCGAAATGAAAAAAAAATGACGCTCTTACAATTACCTGAATAACCAACAACAATTAACGTGAAAGACCAAGAAATAAAAGATTTTAACTACTTTTTTATTCTGTTTGATTAAATTTTTCCCACTATACAGTTTTTTGTTGAAATGTTTTTCACTTAAGTCAGTTTAACTTAAGAGAAGTGTCTTAAACGTAATTGGTTTTCAAATACTCTTACATAAGGAGAAATTAATGTTTCAAATATTGAACTAACTCTTAATCGGCTTTTACTGTAATACATTAGTAATCGGATGAAAAAGTTCATACAAAAATATTTGCCTAAATGAAGAATAAATATTATAACTATACTATAAACTGTTGAAAAACGTTCCTTCATTAAGAATGCTGTGCTTCATATTTTAAACAGTTCGTATAAAAAAAATGTGCTAAATTATATCATTGAGTTTGACAGATGTCAGATGACTTGAACAGCTAAAGTTGTATTCTTCTTTATTACTGAAAATTTTCCTAGACTTATTAGACTTTTTTTCCAACTTTGGATTTTGACAGCTTACGCGTATGTTTCGTGTTTTTTAACAACTGTCAAAAATCTTTAGGCTAATCTATAATTTAACCATTAATAGTCTTACAAACGACAACACTTCCGACAGCGGACTCAGGCTCCTAGATTTTTCTGCGGGTCGAAACGTCATGGCAGCAAGTACTCGTTTTCCACACCTCAACATCCACAAAGAAACTTGGAGTTCTCCAGATCAATCTACCGTGGATGTTCGAACTTTCTGAGGAGCTAACATCGACTCGGACCCCTACCTCGTTGTAGCCAAGGTAGCACTTCGGGTTTCCAGACCCAAGGCAAAACAGGGAAGTGTTGGGAGATGGTACAACGTCAAACGGCTATTATCGCAAGAAATCGCCAAATCCTTTTCCGACGACTTACAAATAACCTCTCTCGAAGTTCTCTGTCGCCAACACAATGTTTCGAAAACCAGTACCAACATTGCCAAGATGCAATCAGAGAAGCCGCATCTGATTTGCTGGGTTTCAAGCAGCCACCAACAAGGAACCCCTGGTTTGATGAGGAATGTCAACATCTCTCAGAAGGTAAAGGAGAGCGCATGAGAAGCGTGCTGTCGAAGATGTTGAGGGGTTTAAAAGCAGGAATGAAGTTCGAAAGTTTTATGAAACGAAATTCACAGGTACATAAACCTAGAACCGAAGACTGCAAAGACGAAAGTGGAAACATCATAGTGGTTCCGCAGTCAATGCTGAGGATATGGAAGGACCACTTCTGCAGACTGTATAACGGAGACGCCGAACCGAATTCCGCTGTCAGGCAGGATGATCCATTCAACATAGACGATGAAAGCCAACAATCCCGTCCTCCCTACTTAGACGAAGTAAAGATTTCCATATCAAAGCTGAAGTCTAATAAAGCCGCTGAAGCGGATGGATTGAATGACGAGCTCTTTAAAGCAGCTGGACCAATTATAGATTAATCAGTTTTCTTAACATCGTCAATAAAATCTTCTCTGGCGTAATATGTGAACGTCTAAAGCCCATCGTCAACAACCTGATAGGTCCTTATCAATGTGGTTTTAGACCAGGAAAGTCCAAAGTCGATCAAATATTCACATTACGGCAGATCCTTAAAAAGACCCAAGAACACCAAATGGACACCCACCATCTTTTCATCGATTTCAAGGCCGCATATGACAGCATATACAGGGACGAGCTGTATAGAGCCATGTCTAGTTTTGGCATCCATGCCAAACTCGTCCGTTTGTACAGGATGACCATGGAGAATTCACGCTGCTCCATAAAGGTTGGAAACAACTTAAGAGAACCTTTCGATGTCAAAAAAGGTTTTAGACAAGGTGATGCGCTGTCATGTGATTTTTTTAACATCGTGCTTGAAAGAATAGTGCAGAGCTCAAACGTCAACACTAGAGGCATTATCTAATTACTAGCATATGCTGATGACATTGACATAATAGGAAGATGTCAATGGGGCTTTTGTGAGTATTAAGGCAGAGGCGGCAAAAAGGGCTTTAACGGATAATGAGGGCAAAACAAAGTACATGCTGTCGTCAAGAAACGACATACAACACCGACGTCTTGGTCAAAACGTCACCATCGACAGACATAACTTTGAGGTAGTCAAGGTCTTCGTCTACCTAGGCTCCGCTTTAAACGCAGAAAACAACACCAGCGCTGAGATCAAACGCAGAATAACTCTTGCTAACCTCTGTTTCTTTGGGCTAAGAAAGCAATTGAGAGGTAAAGTCTTCTCTCGAGGGACCAAAGTGTCGCTATATAAGACGCTCATCATCCCCGTCCAGCTATACGGAGCAGAAGCATAGACTATGACAAAAGCGGATGAAAGCACCTTGGGTCGGTTCGAGAGAAAAGTTCTTCGCGTGATCTACGGTCCCGTATGCATCGAAGGGGAGTGGAGTAGAATATGAAATGACGAGCTGTACGGGCTGTACAGTGACGTAGACTTAGCCAGAAGGGTAAGAGTCCAACGACTAAGACCCGGAAAGTCTTTGTATCCACACCCGCAGGACAGCGCAGCAGAGGAAGACCGCGGATCCGTTGGCGCACACAAGTGGAAAGTGACCTCACCCAACTTGGAGCGTGAAACTGGAGACATCTAGCTAGGGACCGGGGTAGATGGAGAATATTGTTGAGTGAGGTACTAGTTCAAACACAACTGTAGCGCCACCTTAAGTAAGTAAGTAAATAAGTCTTACAAACGAACAACGCTTGCAGTTTTTTGAATAAAAGTTCATCACGCGCTTCTTCCACTTTATGGTCACTTACGTAAAGTGCGAAATGTGCTAGTTATGACCGGAAATTAGCAGTTCGGCTCCGTTTGCAGCAATTTGGCCTTTAAATGTGAAGCATTTTAAAATACAGCCTCATTTTTTCTGAGATGATACAAATTGCAACATTACTGGGAATAGTGAGCGATAATTTGCGATGATAACAATTTTTTTTTTGGCAAAATAGAAGAGCTTGATGGCTGAATCACAAACGCGCTTCAGCTTCGGCTTCAACTGACGTTTACGAGTTCAGCCATAGGAATTCAACGCGTGCTATCACAATGGAGCTTCGACTTCACGTTTTGTTTGACAATCGTCAAGAAAAGAACGTAATGTGACTCTAAACGGAAGCTCTAGTTCAATTATCTAAACACTTGCTTTGTCTGACAGCTCAACAGCTGTAAAAAAATGTCAACAAACAAAATATTTGCTCTTTGGAGGGATGAAATAATAGAAATGTCATTTGAAGCAACCCAAAGCTGAAGCGTGTTTGTGTTTCAGCATTGATTTACATGACAAGATGGTGCCACATGCAACAGAACATGCTTAATAATAGACCAATTGAGAGTCGAGTTCTGTGAATTCTCTTTATTTTATCCTCTTGCTCTAGGAATGGACCCCAATAGAACCGTTTTGTTGCTTTAAATTTTATTTATTGTCTAATGCACCGATTTTAAATTAAATGGAATATTGCAATACTCTGCATTTCTTAATCTTTCACATAGTCATTTTTTCAAACACTTAACTAGGCAGTTTTTAATAAAAATTAAAATTTACTGTTTTTTGAAATACTTTAAATAATTTGCAAGACAATTTTCTAAAAACAAAAAGTTGTTATCTTTCTTGAGATTAATATATCTCGCGATAACGTAAAAAAGCTTCAAGCCCCTTGGAAACAAGACAATAAATGTGTCAAGGTTATACATTCCTGGTGATCGTGATTCGGTATATTAATCATATTTTCCACAATCACTGATTAAATTTTGAACATCTTTATCATATCAAAAATAAACAAATAATTTTCTTACCCGGTGACTGATATATTTCTTTTCTTTCAAATAACCATAACCTTAAACTTAATTTATGCTATATTTCAAAAATATACAACCATTCAAAAAACGTCACAATATTTCGAGACCTACTTTACTCATATGATACAAATAAAAAACCACAACTTCTAAAGCATTGTTAATCATATGCCTTACGAATATTGATAAGATAAAGACCTTGATTTGTGTGTCTTCAAGATTACATAAGCTGAAGCCGGTTGTATGATATTTTTTAAGATATTACAATGCGCCGCCGGCAATTCCTTTTATTCGGTCTTATTATTTGCTTTAATTTATTCGAATAAATGGGTACTATGGATTTTAGTCTAACCAGAAAAGCAGCATTAATAGAAGCAGCAGAAGCAATGAAGCAGCCTGCCACCGTGATTTAATGTGAATCTTGGCGCCCGTTCGGACATTCAATGGTTGTTGGCCTGCGTTGCGTTGCGTTGTGTTGGGGTGATGACATTTATTCTAAATTATCAATTATTATATGAGATGACGATTTGTTGCTCTGCATTATTTATTGAATGATGTTCCATATACATTTTTTAAGACTCCAATGTTGTGGTTTTCTTATTGCGTCTACTTTAGTTTATAAATAAAAACAAAATATATTTATGGGTGAGCCTTAAGTGTTTTTTGTATGTTATCTTTGAGATACTTAAACGAGAGACGAGAATAAATACGTAAGAAGATATTTTTTGATTGAAAACAACTGAATATGAATCTGGGCTTATTATTCAATAAATGTATACTATGACATAAATGGATATTTATTTATCATAATCGTACAGTCGTTAAAATGCTTAATAAAATAGATAAAACAACTAAAGTTAACAAAAATAAACAATAACGAGCTTCTTCAGAGTCTTGTTTACTTTTGTAGATTTTTGATAAACATTTTGTTGGAATTTTTAAAATTTAGGATGGATCATATTTATAAACATTTTTCTGAGTTGCAATCATTAGAAGTTTTGCAAAATTTGATGCAAACCGTTTTCCAATTATGTTTGACAATTTAAAAATTCGTTTCATACTTTTGAAATACTTAAATTCCTTCCATTAAAAACAGATCATCTAAACACTTCTAAACAATTAAAGTTTTTGAAATGAAAAACGAATCAAACAAACCTAAACTTTTGAAATGTCAGAAACTCAGAACTCATAACACTACGTCAAAGTTAACATTTTTAGCAAAATCGGTTGAAGAGTTTTCAATTACTATCTTCATGAAAACTTACTTATTCTTTGAGGAATAGAATTAAAAATAAATTTAGAAAACAAATGACTTATGCCAATTTGATTTCATAATGAGTGTCTTTTAAGAGAAATACGGAAAAGACTTATTTAAGACGTTTTACTTTTCACATGTTGAATGCAACACCACAAAACTTTTTCCTCCTTCTATGAATATCTAAGTGTTTCCAGTTAATAAATCAACTTCAAAACAATACGCTTTATTGGTTGCCGAGAATGTGCTGCATGCAGGTAATTCAAAACTCACAAACTCTACGCAAAAGTGATTAATCATAGATTCTATATACAAAGAAAAAATAAGTCTCAGCTGAATAGTCCTTAAAAATGTCTTAACCAGTTTTATTTTTATTTAAAGCCCATACTCGTATAGTCAATAAGCACTATAGACGCTCGTAGCTCTTATAACTATTTACTTTACGTTCGGAGCAATATTATAATCATGAAACCCAAACTATCTGAAGTTTCCACTCGACTAGGTTAAGTTTTTAGTTTTCACTTCATTCCTTTCGTTTCTGTGGACCGCACCCATTATAAAAAGAGTTAAGTAAAGCAACCTATACCTCCTACCTTACCTACAGCAAGAGAAACTTCATGTCTGTCTGTCTAACTATATGATTCGATGGATTGTTGTGTTTTTATCGGTTGGTGGTTATGGTAACCACGAGCAACAACCGTATTGTTTAATCCAAATTAAAAAACAAAATAAAACCAAAAATTAAATCGAACGAAACCCTATGATTAAGGTGCTCCAGGGATGCTAAAGTTAATTCAAATAGTACATTCTAAAAATCTGGTATAGAATAATTCTTTAGTTGAAATGAAAATTGCTATATTATACAAGGTTTGGATTTGACCAGTAACACCTAAGTTTTCAGAAAAACAACGCTTTAAAAAGAATCGATGTATTTATATGCCTTTCCATTCTTTGCCGAGTAAGTAAAGTAAAGAGATTCATTTTCCGGCCGCACATTAAGAATGTATAATCTTTTCCCCTATTTTGTTTTTCCTTCCCACTTAATATTCAATAACTTAAAACTAATCTGAAGACTTGAAAACTATAAGAATAGAGTTTGTTCTTAATTGCATGAACAGTTTTGACGATTGTTTTTTGAGATTTGACAGTTAAGAATGTCAAACTGTGTTGGCGTATCTATCCTGTAAGGTTTGAGAATGCATTATCAAAAATCCTTAGAGCCAAAACATTGGTTCCAAATTTTGATAATTTACATTAAGAAAAATAAATCTCGAATTTCAAAGAGAACTTCGTCCAAAGAATTATGTTCAGTGATGAGCCTCATTTTTGGTTAAATAGCTTCATCAATAACCCAAATTGACGTGTATGAAGCAAATACAATCTTCAAGCCATCAATAAATCACCATCCATTGAAATGAACTGTTTGTCGCGGTTAACATGCTTGTCATACCATCGATAAGGGTGTGATTATCGACAAAATGTCTGTCCAATACGAGCTACTTGTCAAACAGGCGTGTTTAACAGTTAATTTATAGCAAAATAATTTTAGTGACAACTTTATTTCCGCTCTGTTATGCAACTTAGCGAATATCGATTACTTTCATCACGTAAGTATTGAGAGACAATATTCAAGCCACCATTGACGCCAAATTTCCAAATTATGATAGTGATAAATTCGTTCCAAAAATATTTCTGTCTTCTATTATTATTTCAAGTAATCAATTTCTTGCGGAAAAAAACACACGAAACAAGTTAAAAACACATGTAGTTTTAAACAGATACTTCAAAAAAGTAGCAGTATTTTTTACCGCAGTATTTACTACCGGAAAGTGCCATGAGTCCTCCTGTTCTTGAGAGCGTAAATGATTCTATGGGACGAATCTTCTTCCGCACTCGTGCAGTCGCAAGGGTACTGAAAGAATTTGACATTCACAAATCTGCTAGCCCAGATATTGTTCTGAAGAGGTGTTCTTCAATGCTGGCAAAGCCACTGCGTAAGCTTTTCAATCTGTCCTATTCTACAGGTCTCTTCCCGAGTAGATGGAAAACTGCATTTGTCCAGCCTCTCCCTAAAAAAAGCGAATCCTCCTTCCCCCCAAACTATCGTCCAATTGCACTTACGTCCCTTCTTTCCAAGGTCATGGAAACGCTGAATAATTTTCAGCTTAAGAAATATCTTGAAGAACGGAAGCTTTTTAATGAGCGACAGTATGGCTTTCATAGCAATAGGTCCACTGGTGATATCATTGTTTATCTCACCGAACAGTGGAACAATTTTGTACATCATTTTGGAGAAAGTAAGATTATTGCACTTGATATTTCAAAATCATTTGATAGAGTTTGGCACCAAGCTCTCTTATCGAAAATGCGTGCTTTTGGTATTGATGAATCTCTTTGTTGGATTAGAAATTACCTTTCTTACCGTTCAATACAAGTTGTATTGGATGGTTTCAATTCGAAATTCATAAAATAAATGCTGGCGGCCCCCAGGGCTCCGTTTTGTCTCCAAATTTCTTCCTTTTATTCATAAATGATCTCTTGTCTGTCACTTCTAATTCATTAAACAATTTCGCCGCCGACAGTACCCTCAGCTTTTCATATTCGTTTTTGGATTCACACCCTTGTCCTTCGGATGTGGAACTTCAACGGCAGCGTATGATAAGCTCATTAAATTCTGATCTTGACAGCATTGTCCAATGGGGAATCAAAAACCGTGTAGAATTTAATGCTAAGAAAACTCAATGCTGTCTCCTGTCGTTAAAGCCTCACGCACCCCCGATACCACTATCTATGAGTAGAACTTGCATCCAGGAAACTCGGTATATGTATTACAGATCGTTTCTTATAGAATGATCACATATTCGATATCGCCAAAAATGCTGCCAGGTGCTTAGGATTTCTCCAACGATTCAAGAAATTTGTCAACCCTTCTGATCTGGCTATAATCTACAAAGCTATAATCCACCCAAAGCTTGAATATAATTCGCATATCTGGTCAGGTGCCCTTAAAAAAAGTTTAAATCTTTTGGATAGAATTTAGAAAAGGGCTTTAAAAATGATAGGCGACAGAACTAATCAAAACGTTTACATCGCTAGAACACCGCCGCAATGTTTCATGCCATTCGTTGTTTTATCGATATTCTTACAAACAATGTTCTGTCGAATTAGCCAGTTTTATTCCATCACTTACCACTTACCCACTTCTAGGAATACTTTTTAATTTGCCCTTGAGGTCAATTTCGGGCGTACTGTCAAGTATGGAGATTCTGGAATGCTTTGGCCAACTCTGTTTCCCATTTTGATGTTCAGAACTTTAAGACCAATGTGCACCGGTATCTCGTTTAAAATCCTTGAGCGCTTGTGAATTATAAAAAAAGCTCTATTGTTGGCAATTACGATGAAGTACTTGAAAAGTCCGTATGCTTATTCCTTGAAATAAGAATATCAATTTTGTACAAATGCTCCCAACCGTTTTTACAGATAATTCTGCTTCAAAATTTGTTAGCCTATTGAAAGCAATTGTCAGATAACTAAAAGATAGAACAACATTTGGAGATATCGGTAAAAACTTCTCTTTAATTTTTTCCCTTCGACATAATTTGGAAATGGCAATAATTTTGTAATTTTATTTTGTAAGCTTAAATCTAAAACTATTGAAATAAGATCTCGGGTCCTCAAGAAACTGAATTCTTGAAATAAAAAATTCCAAAGGACAGTTTTGACATTATTACCGATTTTGATTTTAGAAGATGCGTCTAAAATTTGTGGGAAATTTTAATTATAATAGCCCCTGTTTTATGATCTGACAATCAAATTTTCTTAGCTTTATAAGAACCAGCTTATTTTACACATGTTAGTGCTTTATTTCGCTTTTAAAATCTTGTCTTAAAGCATGTGCTACTTTGAGAAGTCCTATGCATTGAGTAACTGAATTTTTAAAAATGAATAAAAATGTATACAAAAACTTCGTCAGTAGCATTCAAGCTCTTAGCTATTTCAAAATACTTCAACAGTCCTTTTTAATAACATTTTTAAAGTTTGCCATCACTGTCACAACGCCAAAGCATGTTCCCTAAAGCTTTATTATAATATGGAAACGTCAGTTGTATCAAGATAAAACTGTAATGACCTAAGTTTCAGATAGGCACGCTAAAGGCCAACCGGTTTATATACCTATTTAAACAAAAATACTACCTATGCGTCAAGCTCAAATAGCTATAGGCTATACCCAATATTCTCTTGTCTTAATAGTCATTTTGTAAGTTTTGTAAATTTAAAACAGAATCACAAAGTCAACGGTGTGCATAGTCAAAGGTAGTTAAAGTTTAAACATAACCAACGTCAAAACCAGTTACCTCTAAAAAATGAGTTATAACTGGTTGTGCAACATAATTCGCCGCGTCATGTAAGCCTAAGGCCTAATCTATGTACATCATCAACTACAGACAAAACGAGTGCTTCGTCTGAATGCAGCTTTAATGTTTTGTTGTATTTGTTTTATGTAAACTGATTCCAAAGCCATTACCACTTTCGGTGCAATTATGTCCAGACCGGATGTTTGGAATGCGAATATTGTACAATGTACATGGCTATGACTTGTCTGGCTGGGTTAAGTCTAATTTTGAATTCAAGGGAAAGTTTGCCATTCACCGTTTGAATTTTCATTTTGGTTTTTCCATAGAAGCGAGAGTGATTTTCAAGCTAAAATGTAAAAAATAAGTAAATCGGAAGTCCAACAGATGGAGACCGTATTCCACTTTAACTTTTTGAATGAAATAAGAGACGACAACACCGTCTCCAGCAACTACTGGCCCACAGACCCAGTGAGTTCAATGAGTGAGTGAATTCGTGAGTAACTGAGTGACTTTTGGTGTATTAAGAGAAATGACGTCAACATTGTTGTATCGGGACTTATATGGGGATTTTTAATTGGAAGTCATTTAGTTTATTAGTTTTGTGGAATTTCGTGAAAATCTGTTATTTTGCTGCTTTGTGGGGCTATAAAATTACACACCATACAAATGAATTGATATTAGGGATAACATTTGAGTTTTAGACATGATTCTTAATTCTTCTACAAAGTTTTATGATTTTAGTTTGCTTTATGGTCTATGAATTAGATTTCAATATATAACCTAATAAAAAAAGTCTTTAACTTCGAGACATAAATTCTGAAACTATGTTGCATGATAAAAATATATTTTACGACCCATCCAACACACAGTTAAGGGTGATGATGATTATTATTAATATTAAAAACGTAATTTTACAAATGGGATTTGAACTGTTAATCCCATAAGAACAGAAGTATAAAGAAGCTTAAGTTATATACCTTTTGTTTTTATTATTAGCAATGATCAATGTCCTTCAGGCTATAAAAATGCGAAAAAATGTTTGAAAAAAACAGTCACTTACACGTAATTACTTATCTAGATATGTCAGCAGAAAGAGTGATGAGTTTCCACTTTGGCAAACCATAAAAGAAGCTTTCACCATAAATACAGAAGTACCGACAAAAATAATTCGGACAAGGTCAATATTGACGCATCATTCAGGGGGAATTAAGAAGAACCAACCAGACTAATTGCAGGATTAATTTATATATTTATTCAGTTAAGTGAAAACAAACATTAAATCTATTTTTGGGGTTTATTCCATACACCAAACAGAAGAAATGAAGTACATTTTTTATTCCATATGGGTGCCTAAATCAAAAATATATATTTTTGAGGTTAAAAGCATTTTTTTTATTAATTCATAAGAGCACAACAATTTCCGTTACTTAGTTTTATCTAAGAGTAAAATAATATTCATGAATCATTTGTATTCTAACTTAAATCATGGATAGAAAATGAGTTTTATATTGTAAGTGGCACCCGGGTGCGACTAGAATTGAGAATAGCCAAAAGATCCTCATGGAGATCCTTCTATAGCTCAATAAAAGAATCCTTGGACGCATCAAGAATAAGGAAGATTCTCTGGACAAATCCAACTATGCCTAGTTGTCTTAAGAACTCAGATGGTACATGGACTAACTCTTGCGAAAAAACGCTAAACCTGCTATTAGACACCCACTTATCGGATAGCTCCCAATCCGTTAATACAACAAACAGTAATGGGTCGGGTATTAACTTAACTTTTCCTCAAAGTCTGGTTACAAAAGAAAAATTGACGTGAGCTCTGAATAGTTTCAAACCTTATAAATCTCCAAGTCCAGATCAAATCGTACCTGCTGAGCTACAACTTACCATTGATATAACTTTGCCTACCAATAAATCAGGTCTATATATCTCAGCGATGGAGAGATGTAAAGGAAGTTTTCATTCCCAAGGCGGGGAAATGCTCACATGTCAACCCTAAAGGCCTAAGACCTGCAAGGGGAAATCGGTTAAAACAGCCTTGCACACTCTGGTAAGAACTATCGAATACTCCCTAGAGCAAAAGGAATATGCTTTGGTGCCCTTCCTGGATATTGAGAGCGCTTTCAACAACGTTGACACATCCGCTATCACTTCTGCTATGACGACCCTAAACGTCGAATTCTCAATCTGTTTGTTGATTAATCTAATGCTAAAAAGCAGGGCCATCAACTCTAAGTGGGGGATTTTTGCACAAAGAGGTCTGTCAGTAGAGGCACTCCGCAAGGTGATGTTCTGTCCCCTCACCTGTGGAACATAGTGGTTAACGAACTACTAACATCCCTTGAAAGGGAAGGCTACGGAGTGGTTAAGTTAGCCGATGATGTTGCTATCGCCGTCACAGGGGAACATCCTATTGATCTGAGAGACCTCCTGCAAAACGCACTCAATATGCTCACTAGATGGGCTGATCACTATACGGACTTAGTATTAATCCTCAAAAAACAGACCTCGTTATTTTACACGGAAATACGAGATTCCAGTAATTGTAGCTCCTTCAATAAAATGAAGCCAAATATCTTGGTCTGATATTGGACACAAAATTAAGTTGGAAACCTAATATTCAGGAAAGGGTTAAAAAAGCTACAGTAGCTCTTTTCCTTTGCAAGAAAGCCATAGGGAGCAAATGGGGTTTTCAACCTCACATAACCTATTGGCAAAACACATCGGTCATCCGACCAATACTTATGTACGGGGTTGCAAAATAGCGGGCTGCACTGGAGAAATTCACATGGTACGACAAACTAAGCATAGTCCAACAGACTGCATGTCTCTGCATAGCAGGGCTTGAGAACTACACCCTCAGCAACGTTAGACACTCTCCTCCATCTGACATCTCTCGACATCTTTAGTAAACAAGTGGCAGCGAGTACAGCTAAAAAACTCAACGCCTCATCTCAATGGACCAACAACAATGTGGGGCACTACATTATTTTGAACCTCTTTGGTTCTATACCTAAGTACATAGACTACACTATTCCTAAACCCCTATTTGGAAAAAACTTCCAGGTATTCATTCCATCCATAGATGATTTGGAAGACAAAAACCTCCTGGATAACATAAAGTATTAATTTTTTAATACAGATGGATCCAAGACAAATGAGGGAGTTGGTAGTGGTGTGTACTCAGAAAAGCTTAATCTAAGCATCTCATTTCGCCTCCCTTATCATTTTAGCGTCTTATAAGCAGAAATTTTAGCGATCAAAGAGGGTCTCTCCTGGCTAAGAGAAAACGTGATATCAACTTCTGATATTCACATCTTCTCTGACAGTAAGGCTGCTATTAAATCTCTTGACGGTGTCTCAACCAACTATCAAACAGCCCTCGATTGTCGATCGTCTCTTATGGAGATGGCGGTGCCGGGCCACAGAGACATCACAGGAAATTGAAGACCCGATGAACTCGCTAAAAATGGAACCGTCATACCTATTTCATCTGAAAGGGAGAAAATAAAACATTTTTAGAAATATGTGTGTTTGTACGTACGTTCGCGACGTTTTTTTTCGTTGTCCATACTTCAAGAACCAGAAGATATATCTACTTCAAATAAATTTTGTTATACAGATAATAAGACAGAAAAATGCAGAAAGGGCTCTCAAGAAAATTGCGTGGGAGGTTTTTTTACCATAGCAGCTTAACAAAAAAGGTAAACATTTTGGTTAACCCTAAATATCTTACGAACCAAAAACGATACAGACTTGAAATAAATTTTATTAATATAATGTAACGTGATACCAAACAAGTATAGTTTTTGAAAAAATCCAATTAACGTTTTTTTTTATAAATCCAAAAAACTGAAAAAAAAATTGTCACCTCGAAAATTTTACTAATCCAAAAAGATTTTATCTCCAAAATAATTTTGTGCAACGAAAAATATTGTTTTTGACATCTGGTAAAATTTTGAAAAAACTCGAATTGACAGTTTTTTGTACAAAAAAATAAAAACCTAAACAAAAAAAGTAATAAAAGGTGGTAAAAATTGATTGTCGACTCAAATATCTTTTCAAAACTTTGAGATATTGGCTTTAAACTACTTTCATTAAAAAAAAAATTTAATTTTGAGAAAAATCGAATTAATAGTTTTTCTTATAAAAAATAAAAACTTAAAAGAAAATTTAACAAAAGTTGTTAAAAAATGATTTTGGACTCAAACATCTTTTCAAAACTTTTTGATTATGGCTTCCAACTAATTTTAACTAATAAGAAATATTGTTTTCAACATTCTGAAAAATTTTGAGAAAATTCGAATTGACAGTTTTTCTTATAAAATATAAAAACTTAAAAGAAAATTTAACAAAAGTTGGTAAAAATTGACTTTCGACTCAAATAGCTTTTCAAAAGTTGAAAATATTGTCTTCAAACTCTTTTTATTACACAGAAAATATTGTTTTCGATATTCAATATTGTTTTTCTTATAAAAATCTAACAGTCCAAATCTACAAGAAATAGTACGCAAAATTGGTAAAAATTTTATTTCGATTAAAAATCTGTTTAACAAATCTAGATTTTCAAACTAAACTATTTCCTTATATGAAAAATATTGTTGGTAATTTTAAAATGTTAAAGAATAATTTAACTAAAAACTTTTTTAAGCCAACCCTACAAACTTTTAAGCAAGACAAATTGACAGACGGGATGGGAAGTTAGCAGTGTGGGTTGCATCCCAGTCTGTTTTTTGCAATTCATTTCAGATATCGTTTATTCTGGTGTTCCACAAGGAAGCTATTTGGGTCCAATATTATTCATGCTCTTCAAAACACGATATTTTTTATTGATTCATAACTATCATATACAATTTCACTAGTTTTATTAACTTTATATTCGTGTAAGATGATGTTATGAAAAAAAGTTAATACTCTTGACATGGAGCGAAAAGGAATTTTTGCATGATTAAGTGTTAGAACTTTCTGACATTTTTTGCATTTGCTTTGTCATAATTTTTCCAAAGTTTTTAATTTTGGTAGTTTCTAATTATTATAATAAATTGTCATTCGTTTCGTATTTTCTAGATGAAAGCATTGACATTTGACAGCTGTCATTTGAAGTCCTATAATATTAATTGCATATTTGCCTTAACAACGCGTGTAAATTATTAATGCTTACTCCAAAAGGGTGATTCAAAGCTACTCGTCATTCTTCAAATTCATCAGGTACGCAAACACAAGATATGTAAGTACATTGTACTCTTCTAGAAAGCATGTGTACGATTTGCTACAAAACACAAAGCTGTGAAATAGTGAATAAACCAAAGAGTAGGCCAATTGCTCTGAATACTCCACACACCATCTTCAAGAAGTTCTCATCCTCAATTTGTTATATAGTCACTAGACTGCGCCTTTTCTGCATACCAAAAATTCTCAAGAAAAATCTTTTTATATATGTTCTATGCTGCGCCTTTACTATACTCTCGTATGAACTCTTTAAAGGCTACGAAATATTCAATGAACTTGTTATTCACAGTACATTAAAAAAAAGAACATATCTTTAATCTTTATTGCGTTTACGATGATGTTGCGATGTTGATGATGGTTGAAAGCAACAGTTGCTTCTGGTTTGTTGCCACTTTAAAAAAAAAAACTATACTCATGGATGCAAGATGCAACGGAAATTGTGAAAGCCCTCTGAATATATTCACCATATCGAATGACGAGAGACTTCCACAATCCACACACATCTTCCGGTTAGGTACGTGCTTGAAATGTAGTTCAAAGATACGTATAAAGAATGTGTACTACATAAAGTATGCCTCCCACTTTCTTGACTCTTGACGACTACTGTCGATTTCTGACTTAAGATAGAGGAAATTCTTAAAAGATTTGTTGAAATGAATTTTATAATTATTTTTACTTTGAAAAATCTTATTGAGCTAATTAAAAACAAAAAATTATCCTTAAAGATTTTCTGCGATAAGTAAATTTGAAAGTTTTAACGATAAAAAGTTTTTTGATCGTCATTTTTCGCGTGAGGAATTTATGTTCATTTGAGTTAAGATAAAAATTAAAAGTTAAATTTCATTAAGAGCGTGCATCACTTTCAAATAAAATGAATCATACGTCATTACAATCGATAATGTTCAAACTTTGTTTTCAGAAGTTTTTGTGGAAAAATAAGCTCTTCATAGACATTCGGGGGCATTTGGCCCCCCAAAATGTTAAAAACGCTCAAATCGATGTGTACTAAGCCTCAAAAACATATTTACAAGACGTAATCTTGTTTTTATTTATATTTTTTATCATTCTCAAAACCCTTGAATAAGAACAAGCTAAAGCATCATCAGTGAGGGAGTGCTTCACTTTGCATATACTCGTATGTACGAGTATATGAAGAATGGAAAGATGCACTTGGAATGAGAATAATTATTTTCCAAAACCGATGAAGATAATGCCTTCCGTTGACAGTGTCGTCGTCGTTTTATTTTGTTTTATTTTTATTTATTTTTAATAATCGTCACTTTCAGACTGAGACTTGGCTGCTAGTTGTCGACGTCGTTTTCGTAGTCGTTGTCGTTGGCTTTGTCGTCGTCTGGCCAATTAAAATGTCGTTTAATATAAAATATCTATTTGCACGAATGTTTCTTTTTGTTATGGGAGAAAAAAGTTTGTTCTTTTATTGGTTTTGCACAAATAATAGAATATCCATGATTAGATACGTATTTATATTTTATTTAAAGAATTTGCATTTGAAACATAAATAAAGAATTAATTAAAATACAAAAATAAGTGTGTTTGAATTCTGGTTATGAGCAAAACAACACAAATAGAAAGAAAAATTGCAATAGATCATTTGAAAGTCAGAACCGAATGACGCTTATGTTTTTCAGACAGATAAGGTATCCGAATACCATTTTGTTAGTGTTTTACGTGTAAAATAACAGCTGATCAAAAACAGCTGAGCTGTCAAAAAAGGAATCCAAAGGTATCCAAGAATTTCTGGGGTATGTAGGTATTTGACAGAACATCTGATTCAACACATGGCTAAATTTTAAGAAACTTGAAAATTGATTTCAGCTTTTTGTATTTGTTGGTAAACAAAAAGATACAAAATCTAAGTTGAAGTTGTATTTGAGGATGTTCTGTACATAATAGACTATGAAGAAGCTGTTTGCTAATTAAACATAGATTACAGATTAAGGTTATCTCTTATTTATTAAATTGTTACGTACCTATCAATTCATCATCGTCCGACGAATCAGGTGAATTATACATTAAATGTTTTGTCTTACAACAATTTTACCTTCGAAGCTTAAATGTTTCTCTGCTTTTTGTGAACAGCTGAAAATTGTTTTTATTTTTTGACAGCTATCTCAATACCGCTATCCAACTCGTTCAACAATGTATCTAAAAATCCACCTATCCAAGATACCCTGTCCAACACAAGATTGGATGCAGCCAGTTTGAATAGATACCATTTGAATAGCTATCAATTTTAAACCTGTCATCTTTGGCGTTTGAGAATTTTAAACTCCGCCATATTTTTAAACGGAATGCTATACACTTCAACAACGATTAGAAATTGTTTAGATTTACTACAAAAATTGCATCAGTTCTTGAAGATTCAATATTCGAAATCTGGACAACTTAATCCTTTAAAAAACTATTGTTTAAGTAGTTTTATTATTGTTAAAAGATCTCAAGGTCGTTACAAAAACACTCTATAGCTTTTTTTTAAATAAACGATTGATTTAATTTAAATTTCCAGGTCTTAATTTTGATCTTCTCATTCGATTATGGTTCTGCTATTAGGTTAGGTTAGGTTAACGTGGCTGCGGAATCCACACTCATAGGCCAAAAGATAAGTCCCATTCACATGAATCTAAAGAATTACTTCTTACTAGTCGAAACATTTTGAGATTTTTATAAAGCAAAGAAGATATTTGATATCCTTTTTAGCTAGTTCACTGGGATTATCAAAAGAGTTTGCGGCTTAGTGAAAGAGCAAGGCAAGTGCAAAGAAGTGAGAGATTGTTTCCTCTTCTCTTTGTCCATACAGCTCCTGCAGAAGTCATTTGAGACTACACCAAGTCGTATTACGTGTCTGCCTATAAGACAGTGTCCAGTTAAGGACACCTATTAGGGAGCTAATATGAAGTCTGCTTTGAGATAATAAGTCCTTAAAGCGCTTTAGGTCCAGTGAAGGGCATATGAATATAGTGTTCAATGACAGACATTTTTAATGATAGCTATAAGCGACCTGTTAAACAATGTTTGTTTTCAATATAACTGGCGCTTTAACCCCCCTTTTCCCCTTATTTTACTGGACTATTCATACGAATGTGCTAAAAAGTCTTGTATTCACGGATTTATTGTCGAATCTCTTGTATAAGTCACAATTTTTTCGTTTTTTTTATTAATAATTTTAATTTGTTAGTTAACTTTCATTCAACTTTCAAGTTTATTTATGTGTTACTTCGTACGATTGCTTATTCGAAAGTCGGTTTAATATTTTGAAACTTCCACATTATGTGTGTGAACAATGCAGAGCATTTATGGAAAACAACTTTGGAAGTTTTGTGAAAATCATAATGAAAAGAAGACCAGCAAATGGTAACGGCAATTAGAACTTGTTGACAACCAGAAAAAGAGAACAATTTTTTTTACTTTTCATAAACTTTATGGAGTTGGGGATGTTTTCGATAAGCTAGTAGTTACAATTAAAATCTAACAACGAACTCGTTTTGATTTATCTCAAACTGAGCCATGAAATATTTTATTGTAAAGAGATAAACGTTTAATTCTACCAATAAAAACCAAGCTATTACCCAAGAGGCTATACAAAATACTGGAAACGTTTCAAAACATACAAATTTAAGATTATAACATTTCTAACATCATAGCCAATAGTCTAATAAATGTAACTAAACCAAATTAAATTCATGTAAAGCAAAGTTGACTCGTTAAATTGTATAATTAGCCGTCATTAGTCATTTATTACACTGCGTATTAGACGAAAGGACATTATCAATCAATTATCTAAAACCATTTGGACACTATTAATTGCGTTAACCATATAATCAACAAGTATTTAATAGCACTGCATGTCTCTTGAATATGACATAAAATAAGACACAGGGTGAAATTAAACTAATTTATCATTTGTATTTTAATAAAAGATGAACGGGACGATAAAAAGTCTGTTCATCTACAAGGAATTCAGAAAGAAACTTAAATTTACGTTTAATGTCTGATGATGCACACAAAGCGCACAGACACAAACTCTTGATGTTGAAAGTGTCAGAAAATCTTAAGTGATAAATTATAAATAAGAGAACCATAAACTTTCTGGTCCTCTGAGACTTAGGTTATGCGCGTTGGCTGAAGACAGGAGACCTGAAGAAGAGCAACCTAAGTGTCAGACAGAAAGTTCTCAGTAATTTGCAATTTCATTTTTAAATACCATAACTACTTTTATTTTATGTTTGCTATTTACGAGTATCTAATGTCATGTAAATATTGCCCTTTTGCAACAAAAATGTCCACACCTTCAGAGCTCAGAAGTTGAGAAAGGACAACGAATAAAATGTCAGTAACTTTATCCCAGATATGTATAAAGCTTACAAGGATATACTTTACTTTACTTTGTTGTCCTTTTAATTAAACTTATTTACCTGTTACCTGCGATGTGATGTGGTCTTGTGCATGCGGACTTTTGTGTATAGAAAATCCTTTACATTTTGTTTTTTTTAGTATTTTTGTTGACATTCCGGTTTCCTTTTTAGCTCGCGTTGTTGTTGAATTTGAATTACGCGAGAAGTTTCAACTTTCAAGTGACATGCTATACAAAAGGTTAAAGTAGGTATACTACGAGTATATGGAAGGATACTCTTGTAGTTAACTTACTTTAGGTACGAGTACTTGTGGAAACGCGCTAATGACTCTACAGAGACCCTTTAATTTCTTCTTTTTTTTAACGTCCTTTCGTCCATGATGAAAATGGCATAAAGAAGTGGGCCAGGCTCAAAGGTGGACTCAATTAATTCACTTTGTTTTGTTTTTTTTTTGTTTGTCTTTTATTTAATTTCAACTGACATACTTAAGGCATGTTTATATGTTAAAACTGAAATAAAGGAGTGGTCTTAAACATACGTTAAAGAATTACGAATAATTCAAAAGCATAGAAGAAGAAGAAGAAACAAAGTAACATTCAAATGCAAAAAAAAAAGAAACTACGTCTAAATGACAAATCGCTCCCGAAATAAGAATTCATTTTTCACCGATGGCTATGAAGCCAAACCAAATATATGAGTCAGGAGTCAGATGGTGGAATGCTTTAGAATGAAAGGCACTTTGGTTCTTCTTATACATTCGTACAAACCGGAAATTTTGGAAATAAAATTTCTTAACAAATGTGATGAGTTTTTTAACATGTGCATTGAATTCTGGAGCAGAAACGAATGGAAAATGAGAATTGCAATGGGATGTTTTTTTTGCGAGGAAATTGAGTTTCATTTCTTTCAATATTTATTTACTTAGTGTTAAGGGTAAGTATTGGTTTCGGTTGTTATTGAATTATGGTTTCAGTCTCATTATTGAGTTTCTTCAAAAATTGTTTTACAACAATACTAGTTTGAAGAAACTTTGATAATGCGGCGGTTAGAAGCCAGGTATAGCTATCATTATTTTCATCACTAAAAATTTTGTTTCTAGATGAAGAAGCTTAAATTTGTTCTGAATATTTGTCTTAGTTAAGTTTTATTTTCTCAATTATAAAATTGCTTTCGATGAACAGCTGATTTGTTAAAATAGGGTTTTGGTTTAAATGATCAATTCTAACTTAAAATGCTTGGTTTCAATCAGAATATAATTGAATCGTCTGTTTCCATTTGCTCTCCGGCTCCCCGATTTTCTCCAAAATGTCTCTTTAATTGCCTTTTTCGGTTCGATGGGAAATATTCTGGAACATCCCCCAATCCAGTAGCAACTGCTTTGCATTCAGATAAAATTTGATGCCATCCATTCCGAATAATGTTCAATTCGGAGATCAAGTTTTCGAGATTTCGAATTTGGCATGTTTTTGGCTTGAAGAATGTAACTTCTTCCATTTAAAGCACTAAGAACTTTGTACTAAATCGAAGACATCAAGATGCATTCAAATATGTGAATATATTTTAAAACTCCATTTACATCACTTCAATCTTCAGCAGTTAAATTATTATCACTTAAGGCTTCTAATGATGTTCTAAGGTTTTTCCGATAATTTGCAAATGGTTTCACTGCCTCAATTCTAGCTGACTTGTATCGGAAAGTTTGTGAAGGGATCCGGGCACATTTTCTTTAAGAATTTTCCAACATTGGGCACTTCTGCACATTTCGCTATTTACACACTTTGAAGTGATTTGATATCCTTTAAATTTTCAGTAAACAATTTATTTAAAATATTAAAATATTATTTATTTCATAAAAAAAACCGAATCGAATATTCGACTTAAAGTGAAGGTTCGAGAAATCAAGAGCCAATATTAATCGGGGCCCGGATTGGCAAGCTTGTGACTGATAGATCGGTAGATAACATGCAAACAGGGGCCCAATTGTGAAAGCATGAATGATTTTAACTTTTCAGCCCCCTAAAAATAAGTGGGAAAAGGTATGTTGATGATGAATATAGAATATATTAACAAAAAACACTCTTTCAAGGGCCAGGGGGTTCTCCCCCTTTCCCCCTCACTCTCGACGGGGCTGACTGAAGTATTAGATGTTAAACATTTCCAAAATATTGCACATTGTAAACTATTTTTTATCTTTTTGACAAAACACGAATAGCATTCATTACGTTCCAACTTATTAACTTTGTACACACATTTTTTAGAATTTGTCTTTTTTTTCAAGTATTCTAGTAAAGCCCAACCTTACCAATTTTGGTCAAAATTTAACTGATTCCAATGCTCAAAATCTTATTTTTTCTTATGATTCGAGGTTTTAATGAATCTTAAGATTACGATTAAGTCTTTGAAAGTAAGATAGACAATTTTTCTCTCACTTCAAAGAAATTCTGACAAAGCTAAAATTTAGGGAATAACATTTTCTAAAAACTGTTTTGAAATTCGACTCTAGCCAAAACTTTTAAATGGATAAAAGGGTGAAGAAAACATTTCGATATTCTGATATAACGTGTTTTTTAAGGACTTTTAAGAGGTCGGAGTCAAAATATTGCATTTATCATAATTCTGAGTGTAAAAAGATGTGTTTGCATACACTATATTTAGTACTCTATGTTCAAAATTCTGTAGGATGAAATTCTGTATTTAGAAATTTCCATTTGTCAAAGTATTCAAAATGTTTTTAATTGGATGAAAAAGAAGAGTATTCTTTTAAGAAAGATTTTTCTTAAACACTTTAACCTGATTTTGACACCAAACATATCACCAAACATGACGGCTTTCAAATTATTTGTACTTTATAGGACTGAGAAGAATATCTCAAAACCTCCGTGGTATAACAAAAGGCTGGCTAATTGAAAAAAAATTAAAAATAAATCCTTTGCCAAGTATAAAATGTCAAACGCTTTAGATAACAAACATTCATTTTGTAAACTTCGTAAAGAATTCATGGTTTTCAGCAAATATTTCGAATATGGAGCTTAATTTGAAAACTGATCCGAAACGATTCTGGAGTTTTATTAATTCTAAAAGAAAATCAATTGGCATTCCAACTACGATTAATTTTAGAGGGGATAATTCTACTGACATTAATAAAACTCTTGATCTTTTTATTCAATTTTTTGAATTACTTGTTGTTCAATACACTTAGAATTATATGAAGTATTAAATGGTCTTCAGAATTTTAAACCCAATCACATTCCTGGTGTCGATGGCATTCCTTGTTTTTGTCTTAAAAAAAATGTTTTTGTTCTGTATGCTTTTCATTGCAAATTATATTCAACTTATCTTTATCGTTCGAAATATTTTTGGACGAATGGAAATCTTCTTTTCTGATCCCAATTTATAAGTCTGATTGGAAAAATAATTTTGAAAATTACAGAGGCGTTTGTAATCTGTCCACAATTCCTTCATTGCTCGAAAGTTTAGTAACGCACATGTAAATGATGATGATGAATGGGTAGATCAACTGTCACGCATGTTTTTCTCTTTCGTTATTAATTGTATAGAAAGTCAAAGTCGAGTAGACGCTATCTACACGGATTTTAGTAAGGCATTTTCGTAAGCTTCCTAACTTTGGGATTCACTTTAATCTCCTTCAGTGGAGTTCATCTTTTTTAACTGATAGGGTACAAAAAGAAAAACTTGACAACCAAACTTTGAGATCTATTAAATATACCTTAGGTGTTCCCCAAGGCAGTCATCTTGGACCACTATTATTTATAATCTTTATCGATATTTGCAAAAACAGAAAATTCAGCCAATGTCTCATTTATTCTGATGATCTTAAATTATTTTTAAAAGTGAATTCCATTTATGATTGCTTTAATCTCCAAATAGACCTCGATCATTTATCAAACTGGTGTTTGGTTAACTGTCTTAAACTTAATGTCAAGAAATGCTTCGCTATCTCTGTCTCTAGGAAACTTTCAACTTATGAGTTAGCGTATTCTCTTAATCATATCCCTCTTCAGAGAACTGCTGCAGTAAGGGATTTGGGTGTCTACTTTGATTCCAAGTTTACATTTGTTTCGCACATGAATGCTATTGTCGCTAAAGCCAACTCTTGGTTTCATTATAAGAAACTCAACTGACTTTTCGGATCCCTATACGCTTCCATCTCTATATAACTCATTAGTTAGATCATTACTTGAGTATGTTTATGTCATATGGAATCCTTTCAAACAAACATTTTCGTATAGAATTGAGAAAATTCAGAATCGTTTCACAAAATATGAGTTTTGTAAAATGCGCTGGAATTTTTGTCCAAATTCTCGTCTGGGTCTGAAATCTCTCAAATCGCGAAGAACTATTCATGATATAGTATTTGTGAGAGATATTTTATGTTACCATATAAAGTGTCCTAACCTTAGGGTCGTTAATTTGTATTTATGCCCCGATTAGACCATTGAGAGAAAGATACATTATTTTTCAACCTAAGCATAGGACAAATTTTGGACATAGCATGGCCTAGAAACAAATTCAAAATTGATTTGTATTATCTTTTTTAAAGAAATTTATCATGAATTGTAAATTATTTATTTTTTGTGTATCCCTATGCATTTTTTCTTTTTTGCATCTGTTGAGCCTGTAGCTCATAGATTAAACAAATAAAAAAATAAATAAGTATTGATATAAAATTTTCCATGATATAAATCATAGAATTCAAATAAAATAAGACCCAGGATTCTGTCTCTCTGTCATCTCTGTACCTGTATATTACTTAACCTACAAAAACGATGTTATTTTGCAAACACAGGACTTAAAGTTTTCATGAAGTCCTAAAATGTACATGCATTAAAAAACAGCAGTTTTCGCCATAACCATAGCCTGAGGGTGATGTTTCCTCAAAACCGCTCTATCGGTTTTGATTACGAAAATGTCTGTTTCGTATTCTTCTAAAATCTAAATTATAACAAAACTGTATAAAAATTCGAAAACGAATATTTCATTATAATTTCAACTAAAACACATTTTTTAAATATGTACATTATGTAAAATATGATTTCGAATATAAAATTAGGAAAGCAAATTCTTTATTCATGGTTGAACAATAACTTTAAAACTATTTTTAAAAAAATAAATCAATACAAAAACATTCTTTAAAATAATCAGATTTTCTTTTAATTGTCAAATACTCTTTCTGAGTAGTTAAAGCAAATTATTTAATAATAATCTTGTAAATAATATTTTACTCGCTTTCCTTTCAAAAGTAAACTTTAAAAAGTAAAAACTAATCGCTTTTAAATTTGTAACAATTTAGGCAAATTTTAAATTTTAGAATGTTACTAATTTAAAACATTTTAATATACAGTTAAAATAACTTAACGACTCAACTTCTATAATTTTTAGTAATTTCCTGAATTTCTGACATTTCACTTTACTAGATCCATTTTCCAGTTTTAGGTTTGTTTGTTTTCATTGCTCTTTTTTCACGAACTGTCATTGATTGGACGTGTTCAGATGCATCGTTTTCCATTAAAGAATATGAGTATAAATAAGTGAGCAAAGGATTAAAATAATGAAATATTTTGCATTGTAAAACATTTATAAAATTGTTCTTGTAAAATTCTAAGCCCTCAAAATAGTCTGCTTTCAAAATTAAACTTCTGATCATAAGATACCTTAAAGGGGTGTGAGTGGATACAAAAGTATTCATGGAATTTTTTTTTAATTTTTGTGTAGGTTTTGTTATCTTTAGTGAAATAAAAAAATTAAAAACAATTTAAGAAATCTCGTTTGTCGCAAAAACGTGACTACAACAAAATCTGTTTTAAATACAAAAATCCTAATTCATTGAAATTCTTATCATTTTATGAATTGTAATCAACATTCTGTCACTCTCATTGAATACGTTCGTTATACAACAAACTACTGACAAAACTATACACATTTTACATTGCAAAAGATTAATCTTACGAACAAGCTGCTAGTAGGTTTTCTGTATGTGGTGCTATCTTGACAAACTATCATCATTCACTATATGGAAAAATGTGCGAGGGTGGCAATGGCAACAACTACGACCACGATTACCAGTTAGGTACCTAGTCAAGTCGTATTATTTGCGATTTGAAGATACGAGAAACGACTACGACGACCGACGTTATAAGAAAAAGAATACAGCCCCCATTATTTGATAAAGTGCCTAACCAGAAAATGAGCCTTTTTTGTCCTTTAATTTATTTTCTTTGCACTTTATATTAGTTACCTGGGACCTGGGATCTGAGACCTGGGACATGACCATTGGACAACAACACTACTAATCTTGCATTGTTGTATGCACAAAGATAACAAACAGGATAAAGATAAATATTTGCAACAGGACCTGCAACTTGCTACCTACACTTGAATTTCTTATACGGTTGGTGGTGATAAATAATATATCATTGTGTTTGTATACAGACAACAGGACATGTGTGAAATATAATTAATATGCATTTTATGGATTTTCCTTAATATCCTTTTGTGGATCCGGGAAAAACCACACTGTTGTGGTATTTATTTAATATTTAGTTTTAAGTGTGGCATAATTGAAGATGGAGGTTTTAGAGTGCCCGCACAAAAAGTTAAACATACATTATCCTTTTTGCGGTAGTTTAAAGGTCAAATGGGTTTCTTTGAAAGCCTGGCAAAATTGTGGTTTTAATGAAGGTGGATTTCAAGCTTTAAATTCATACCCAATACAAAAAGGCTTTTCTATTTTCATTTGAGTACGATATAAAATATTCAGAAACCATTTTTTTTCTTTTTCAAATATCTTATGCAATATGTATACCTTTTTTCACAGGAGTACTTCGCGAACAAGGAAAATAATTCCCATCAGATTTATTATTTCTCAGGAGAATAAATTTCACTTTCTACTTGAATTTATGTTGTTTTTTATTGAAAAGGGGGGAGACTTGAAATGCAACAGGAAATAAGTTTTATTTTTTGGAGTGCAAGTGAATAAAAGTTTTGGAAGAAAATAAAAAATAAAATCCTTTTGTGTATATTTTTAACGAATTTTTGGTTGCATTTTGTTGTTAGGATAACTGTTTCCAATTTTGTATAAGTTTCTCATTATAGTTTTAAGTCTTGAATAGTCTTGAAAATTGTGAATATTCTACTCTATATAGAGATTTTGAATGTGCTACGTAAAAATACTGCTACTAAAAATCAATGAACAAATTTCAAACAAAATAATACAAAAGTATTTATTAAAAAGATTGAATTTCAATAAACGTTGGACAGTATGCTAGTTCATATTAAAAATGAAGCATCCGAAGAAGTGTAAATTGTGACATTTGATAAAGAAATAAACAAATCAAACAAACCTGAATCTGGGGAACAGATCTTTGTATTTAAAATGACAGAAACTAAAAAGTCAAATTACGAAAAGTATATCTAATTTTAGAATTAGTGAGATGATAAAATCAATAATTATATCTTAGTAATTTACTAAAATGGCTTAAAAATTCCACTTAATCGTTTAAAATGTTGTTCTATTGTTTCTGTATTTAAATATTGAAAACATTTCAGAAGGAAAAGAAATGGTTATTAACCATTTTGAACTTCAAATATGCAAAATCTTAGCGTTCGCTTTTAATAATAATATTGTGCCTTCAAAACCTTTGGATGGATCTTTGTTCTTAAAAAAAAAATTACTATACTAACTTAAAAGTTTCAAAAATAAACAGAAGAATTTATAGCGCATTTAATTAAAAATATTAATGCCGTGAAATTATATTTATTACAATCAATAAAATAATTAAATGGAAATTTTATTTGAACCAAAAATTTTCAATTTGAAATTTTGCTTTGTTCTCCAAAAGAATCATAAATATCACGAATCATTAAATTTTCTGAAAAGTCAAGAAAAGTCATCGTATTTTATTTTTAAATGAAACCTGGTGCTAATGGAGTGAGTTGGAAAATATGAATACAGTAGACAAAGTGGATTAATTTAAGTCTGAAAAATGTAAGAATCAGTCGTTTTTTTTTTAATACAAAAATGAGAGAAACGTAACATTAAGTTATTAAAAGATGAAAATAAATGCGAATGCCGTTGAGTAAAACTTAAATTAAATTCATTAAATTTATAATTTCTCTTTTAGATAAGCTTAGAAATCTCACAACTTTCAGTTCTGATTCCCAATAAATCCTGTGTTTCTTATAAAATATCATTATTTAATTGTAAATATGCTTTGAGAAATTTTGAGTTAAATTGTTGCTTTGATAACTAATTTGACTAATTTTATTAAATTATTTACAGCAAAATTGTTTGAAGAAATATTTTATTTAATTTTGAATAAAATACGAGTTGATGAATTGTAATTATTCTTATTATATAAAACACTTCTTTTCTTTAAATTTAGAAAATTGTTCATAAGTAAAATAGTAAGCAATTTTCTAAATAGTAAACAAATCCTAGCACTTATCAAACAAACGTCAAGCATCTCAACAGTGAAAGTTCGTCAAAGATACAAAACAAAACAAACAGAACTAAAAATGAAAACATGAATTATTCAAGCTAATCAAACAAACGTCAAACATTTCAACAGTTACAATTCTTCAAAAATGCAAAACGAACAGAGCTAAAAATGAGAAAACGTTTTATTTAAAAGGTTAGATTCTTTGAAGTTATATTAGTGGTTTTTCTCCTTTAGTTCAGAGCTCTGAACTCTCAATATTAAGATAATACTAAACGCACCTAGAAGAAGCCTGCTTTGAATATTTTCTGAGCTCTCAGATTTCGTTTTGTGGTCCATTTCAGCAATTATACAACTTTAATAGCAACTCTAATAGCAACAAAATCTTCAACTTCAAAAGTCACGTGAAACAAATAAATTTTAACAGCATAGTTGAAAAATTTGAAGGTGGAAACGCAATTTTGTTTAAATAATTCTATTAAAGGTTCATCCATTGTCAAAACCAAAATAAATAGAAAAAAAAACATGGTTGTAACAATTTTATTTGAGTGTTGATAAAACTGAAAATTGTACCTTATGAATTGGTAGCATTTATACATCGATATCGAATTAAGGAATTTAAGTCTAACGTTGATGTCGATGTTACTTTTTAAATGCATTCGACGCCATTTAAAACCAGGGGCTCGAAAAAGTGTGAAGTGATTGTCAAAGTTTTTGTGTCAGTTTCTTTCTTGATTTATAATTTAGGAATAAGCTGAAAATTCAAAAGAAAATTTGAGTTGGTTGAATATGAATATTAATAATTCTATGTGATGGATGAACTAATATAAATGAAACAAGATTAATTAATATGTTTATTTATTAATAAATGAAATATAAATCTATGTATTTATTTATCACATAAACTGTATAAATATTTTTTATTAGACAAAATAGCTTTTTCCGGCATTTTAAGTGCAGAGAATTTGTATTCATTTTCCATTATTTATACCAATGCTCTAAGCAAACAGAACCATTCCTCGGAATATGAATGAAAAAAGTATTGCAAATTTAAAGCTCTGAACATACGTAACACAGAAAAGAATCACCATTTGAGTTTGACAGTTACAATAATGAAAAACGTCTATTGATTGAATTACAAATTACTAGACGTCAAAGTATTGATTGTGTGAACTTTAGTAAAATGTTGTGAAAGTGTTTAAAAAGCGTTTAAGATAAGCAAAATAATATTTATTATTATCATTTTACGAATTTTTAAAATGTCGGTACCAAGTAATAGTTAACTCAATTTTAAACAGAGGAAAATAATTTAGAAGCATATAATTTTTTAAAGAGAAAACAGCTATGTAAGAAAAATGTAGTTTTGGGGATACTTTTAACTCTTAGGGAGAAGAAAGACAATAATTGTTTTTTTAAGACAAGTAACGTCATTCTTATTTGTTGTTATTTCAAAAGAAGACAAATATAGTTTTGCAAAAATGGGAATACAATATTTTTAAAATTTTTGTATGAAAACTCTAGGTATGGAAATTTGTCTAGTACATTTGAAAGCTTCTGACCATCCAAACATTGGACACAAATAAAATATGATTTCTTTCCGTTTTCATCAGCAATCTTCTTGAGCTACTTGAACATACATATGAATTTTCTCTGATATAAAAACTGTTAATTGCTTTAAACCATAAAATATTAAAAGAAAGTCAAGACTTTGGAATTCTTACAAAGAAGTATCATCAGACACTAATAATTAAGAGTAAAATAAAGTCCAGTGGTGTGTCTGTGTCTTAGAGTAATTTAATGTCATAATTCACAATTTATTGTCAATTCTTCGCTTGATTAGTCGCTCAAATTATATAAATAGTAGTTTTTTGTTTTCTTCATAAATTCAACGCATTTCACTTTCTTTATAACATTAATTGTGTCCAATTAGTGTCATCAGCAGACCTGGCGTCTTCTTGATTACCACCATCATCAAGTATACTTAATTCCATTCCTTTCCAATGAGTTCTCAAACTATAACTTGTATATACGTAAAATGCTTCTAATTACTATAAAAACAGTACAAGTAAAAACATAATAATAAGAAGCATTTAAGTAATTAGTGCGATATCGTATAAGTCTAAGTATTTGGAATTATTGTCCACAGGACACCATCAACCATCATCAGAAACCATCTTTAAGTACAAATACTCACTTATATTATTTTTATGAAAGAAAATAAAAACAAAAAAAAAAGGAAAAACCTTTTAATTACCCGGAAGGTTATGACCTACATCTCTTCTACTTAAACGTGTATACCTAACCTATAGTAGATATTAGCTCAACAGGCTCCGTTCCATCAGACCTTACCTTTAATAAAATTATGAATGAGCCATTAACCGCATAGACAGTGTTTCAGGTAGTAGGCTTTTATTCTATATGGAACTTAAGTTTGTCGGAATTGTGTTATACAAATGAGTTTACTAAACGCAAGATGGTTGTTAGAGGCCTACCATAACCGTAAAGGACTATGGACTGGGCTCTGGATCTGGACATGGAATTATAAGTTCACATGAAAAGACATCAATTTTGATATAAAAGAATGTTGAAATTTGGAGCAGCTGCTATCAATTTTCCTCGCATGTTTGTCTTTTGCAAATTATTTTGGCAATCTTTGTTATACAAAAAGTTCTAAATATAAAAGATTGGTGGGCAAATAAGAATAATTAGTTGTTTCGTTAATCGAAAACTATTAATTGTCTTTGCCGGAATGTCAATAACAACATTCCCATCCAGGGAACTGGAATGAGTATCACCCTCTTTAATGGAAATAACAGACAGTTCTATTTGATTAGGGTAAACAAACATACCCAAAAATAACATGAATGACATTTGACGTTCTTTCTCTCTCTCACACTCTCTGTCATTTTAAACACATTCTGTCAATTAATTCATGCCAATGCTTATTTTGGGGTTAACCGTTATAAATTTATAAATCAATTTGGTCACATTTTCATTGAACACTCGTTTGGATCAGTGGTGGGGCGATGATGTTGACGAAATTTGAACAATAAATAGAATTATTACTGAACACGCTTGTAGATTCGATACGGTTTAATTTTATATTGTTTGCATTTACCAAATGAAGGCCAATTGAATCAACAGCTGTCAAAAAAGTAAACAATCGACGAAGAAATTTATGATACTCACTGAACCTAAGGAAGGTTTATTTTTTTTTTGTAAAAGAGGAAAAAAAAGAATTCAATAAAAGAACTTATTGTATTTTCGTTTTTTGCGGTTCTGGAATGACTAATGGTTAAAATTGTCCATTATGGCTCCTGATGACAGTTGTTATGTCACACCTTCTTTTGTTGTTCTTGAAAAGTGAACTGAATTAATTTAGGGTTATTACCTTGGTTTCGGAGTGAGTGAAAGTCCTTTTTTTGGGGAGATTTCTTTTATGAGGGTGGCATTGATTTGTTAAGGCTTTGAATTGTTTCCTCGAAGGTCTTTCGAAAAGTGTCCAATTGTCTTAAAAATCAAATTAAAATAACCTTCAAGGTCATAAAAGTTAAGTTTAATGTTGTTTTGGTCTAAAATTTGTTGATTTTAGATTCAGAAAGAAATGGTAATGGTGGTTACAAGAACAGAGTGAAGTTTAGGCGTCCTAACATATATCTTTTCCTCTGTTTGGCTACAATTAATTTTTGGATTTGACAGAAAACTATGAAAATTTTCAAAAAGTTTATTAGGTTCGTTTATCTTGATATTATCTACAGATGTCTGAATGGTTTTTTGCACCTCTACTGGGAAAAATTATTTAAGAAGGATTGCAATTAAAGTTATAAATTTAATTGCGCCAGTTTAAGACAACCGGGATGAGTTTTTGAATTTATAACGTGTTTCGGACTATTTTTTAGTAATTTCGTAGTTTTTACTTATCAAATGTCAAAAGATGACAGCTTCAAAACTGACAGCTGCCAAAATAGCATGATGAATGAATTCATTTACAAATGTCTGAGTTTTTAGGGTTTTTAAATGTATTTAAATTACCTAACACAAAACTAAATGAAATGAAGAAATAAATATTGTCCGGAACTAAAAACTATGGTTGTTTTAAAGGAAAATGCATGGTTACCATCTTCGAACGTGCATAATGTTATTGTTCTTTTTGAAAAACTATTTAGTCAAGTTTGAATAAGGTTTAAAAGTATTTACCGGTTTTAAGAATAAAGTTCTCCTAAAAACATTAAATTGCTCTTTTTTGATTCTAGTTGGTTTTTTATCCATCAAAATTGTAAGTAAGCTATTGCTCAATAAAATTTGAATAATTAAGACTTGGAGTAAGCACAATAAATAATATTTGAACATTAAAATAATTGTGTTTCAAAAGCTATCCGCAATTTTTTTCAATCTTAAATATGGAAAAGTTTGATTTTTCAGAAACATAATAAATGTCACTTTGTCATCTAAAGCTATAAAAATTGAAAGCTGATTGAATATGACAGGACCGCCAACAGTCTGGGTGAATTTTACAAGTATTTTTATTGAAATTTGTTCGAAATATAGTGTTTCGGCAGCTGCCACTTTTGACATTTGTCTTCTAAAAACAGCTCACAATTATAATTTGACAGTTGTAAGGGAATTGAAATTTGTTTGTTCGAAATATAGTGTTTCGGCAGCTGTCACTTTTGACATTTGTCTTCTAAAAACAGTTCACAATTATTATAATTTGACAGTTGTAAGCGTTGCTGACCAAGTTCCTTATAACTTTCTCAATCATGGTCTGGTATCACTGACCAACTTGTGATACTTTTGGCGGGCGCTAAAGTGCGTAGTGATGAGACACCACGATAGGAAATCAATCAATTATATTTTCTTTAAACAATAAATTGAAAGCACATGCCATTTAAACTCATCATCACTATTCATCTAAGAAAATGTGTTTCAAATTAAAACAGATAACCTTAAATCAATAAATAGAAACTATTTAAGAAATAAAAACAAATACGGAAAAATCATTTTCAATCAACAGCATAAAAAGACAAAACTGGATCTATCTAGAATAATCAAGTAATGATCTTTCTATTATAATAGATGAACAGAATTGGTATTTGCGATAACGATGAACGATAACTGTTTAGAATAAAGCAAGAAAATAAAAAGACACTTCGATTGTGCTTAAGGAGTAAGTTTTAATTACGTCTTTACTCGTTGGTGGTTGATTACAAAGAGAGCGATGTTAAGTTAAACAGGCCGTTAGGATAGAAAAAATACATTTTGTTGAACAAGAAGGCAAACAATTATAGGGTAATTATTATATGTTTGGCAAATTGCCGTAAATTATACAAAAGTATTTTAGTGATTAGCAAAGTTCAAAAAAAGTATAAATTAATAAATTTAAAAACAAATAAGTTAAATTAAGTTAACTTGAGTCATATTAAATACAGAACATTCAGCCCGCCCTGAAAGACCCAGTTCTTTCAGCAAAACGGCAGCAGTGAGATTTTGACGATTGGTCTAACGTAGTCTCCAGTTTGTGTGGTAATAGTGGCAACGCGTACCAGTTTATCTTTTCCTGGATGGACTTCCTTCACCCGCCCAAGTATCCATTTGGCTGGTGGAAGATTTGAGTCCTTTAGCATGACTACATCACCAGGTTTGAGATCGGGTTTGACACCTTGCCATTTTGGACGTTGTTGCAACGATGTCAAATATTCGGAGTGCCACCGCTTCCAAAAACCTTGTTTGAGTGACTGTAAAAGAGACCAATTAGTAAAAATGTTTCGATCAGAGACAAAGGGATGAGGAATAGAATTCATAGTGTCACCAATCAGAAAATGAGCTGGACTGAGAGCTATCGGATCCATATCCGATGTCGGCCACATAGGTCGAGAGTTCAGCAGTGCTTCGATTTGTGTCAGGAGAGTATACATCTCCTCATAAGTCAGCCGATGATCCTTAACTACTCGATTCAAGTGGAATTTGACGGATTTGACCCCCGCCTCCCACAATCCACCAAAGTGAGGAGAGGAAGGGGGAATAAAATTCCACGAAATTTTGTCTTTGGATAGATGATCAGTAACCATGTCGTTGTGCTGCTGACTTTGGAGTAGTTGGAACATTTCGTCGAGACACCGATTAGCTCCATGGAAGTTTGTTCCATTATCGCTCCAGATTTCCGACGGTTTACCACGACGCGACGCAAAACGATCAAGGGCTGCGAGAAAGGCGTTTGAAGAGAGGTCACTAACCAACTCTATATGGATAGCCTTTGTTGAAAAACAAATGAATAGAGCGATATAAGCCTTTGTAAATTTTGGGTTTCGTCCTCGAGCTAGTCGTAATGTTATAGGACCTGCGTAGTCTACACCAACCTTGCTGAACGGTCGCGAAAAGAGGACACGATCTGCCGGCAGATTGCCCATTTGCTGGGTCGAAGTTGCCTTTTGTTGGCGGAAGCACGGAACACATTTATGGACTATTTTACGTAGCAGATTCCTACAACCGATAATGTAATATTCTTGTCTTAGAATGGCGAATAAAAGAGAAACACCTGCATGGCAATTTGAACTATGGAAATGATCGACGATAAGTTTTGCAATTCGGGTGTTTTTGTCGAGAATGATGGGGTGTTTTGCGGAATAAGCTACATTTGATTCTTGGATACGACCCCCGACGCGCAAAAGTCCTTGGTCATCCACAAACGGTGCTAAAGATGCTAGCTTATTACCTTTTGAGAGATTCACACCACTTTTTATACTGTTTATTTCTAGCGGAAAACTTAGATGTTGGTGAAATTTTATTAGTTTGGTCTTTGCAATGGAAATTTCGAGAGAAGACAAAGCCAGAGATTGCGTTTTAGGGGCAGATTTATCACGAGAATTCAGCAAAAATTTCTTTAGTTCAGCGATTTTTACGGGATCACAGATTTCACCAATTGTTAGCATTTTTCTTATAGAAACAAGTTCACGAATATTTGCTATAAACCGAAATATGAAACCGAGCACACGAATAGATTTTAAAAAACGAGACGAATCATCGATAACTTTGCAAAAAATATTTGTAGGGTCTAGTTTTGACACAAAAGCATAAGTCGGCTGCTTTTTTCGTCTTTCAAAGTCGTCAGATTTGATATTATCCACTGAATATTCCGATTTTGGCCACTGGTCCCGTTCTTTTGTAATCCACGATGGTCCGGTCCACCATAACTCATTTTGGAGTAAATCAGAAGGTGGAATACCGCGAGAGGCACAGTCAGCTGGGTTTTGTTCAGATCGTACGTGGTTCCATGATTCTCTAGGTATCGCAGAGAGAATTTCTGAAGTACGATTCCCGATGAAAACTGACCACCTCTTTGGTAATGCCGATAGCCAATGGAGGACGATTGCGGAGTCAGTCCAAGCTACAACTTTTATTTCTTTATCTTGTAAAGAAGTTTTAAGTTTTGTTACTAACCGAGTTAGTAGAACTGCTCCACAGAGTTCAAGACGCGGAAGAGAGACAACTTTGATGGGAGCTACTTTGCTTTTTGCTGCGACTATGTTGCTATTAATATTTCCAGACGAATCTACGCTTCTACAATATATAACAGCTGCGTAAGCATCTAGAGATGCATCGCAAAATGCGTGATATTCGACGTTTTCTTTCGATGTCCACATGATTCGTGGAATTTTTATTTTTTCGAGGTTTGGAAGATCGTCGCGAATGCAGTGCCATCTTTTGGCATGCTCTGAAGATATGACGTCATCCCATTTATACTTTTTCCGCCAGAGTTCTTGAAACAATATTTTGATACCAATAACGACAGGAGTGAGAAAACCGATAGGATCGAAAATTCTTGAAGATTCTGAAAGTATTTGACGCTTTGTTGATGACGCTTTATCATTTAAATTGACTTTGTAGGAAAACGAATCATTTGCAGGAGACCACTGCAAGCCGAGAAGTTTGACTGAGCTGTATTCTTCAAACTCCTTTGGTGACATCTCGCGTTGTTCTTCTGGCAAACTGAGAAGAAGAGGCCAACAGTTTGTTGTCCACTTCCGAAGATTTAAGCCAGCAGATTTGAGAAGACTAACAAGTTCTTGGCGGAGAGACGTAACTTCTTCTATAGAATCAGCCCCAGTCATTACGTCATCAACGTAAAAGTCATTTAGCAATACTTCCGAAGCTCGCGGGTGTGTTTCTGCTGAATCGATTGCGAGTTGATACAAAGTGCGTACAGCCAAAAATGGAGCACAAGCTGTGCCATAAGTTACTGTCAACATACGATAATGTTTTAACGGAAGATTACTAGATTTTCTCCAAAGAATTCGTTGGAAGTCTGCATGCTCTTTAGAGATTCTGATTTGGCGAAACATTTTTTCAACATCGCCAGATATCGTATACAGATGACGACGGAAACGAATGCAGATTGAAAAGAGATCACGTTGATAGGATTTACCTATAAGCAACGATTCGTTGAGAGACGGATGATTATGCGAAGATCTAGCCGAACCATCGAACACTACCCTGACTTTCGTTGTGCTGCTATCATCCTTGATAACAGCATGGTGCGGTAAGTAAAAACATTTGCTAGAAGACATATTTATCTCACTAGCAGGAACTTCTTCCATATGACCTAGATTCAAATACTCATCCATAAAGCTTGTGTATTTATCCGTTAAGTACTGACTGCATGCGATGCGACGTTCAGTAGAATAAAAACGATTTAACGCTACGTGAAGGCTATTGCCGAAATCTGTAGCTTTATCGGATTTGAATGGTAATTGCACCATGTACCTGCCGTCAGGTAAACGAGTATGCTTTTTAACGAATATGTCTTCTGCACGTTGATCTTCAATGGACAGGGTAGGTTCGAGGTCGACTTCTTCAAGACGCCAAAAACGCTCGAGGTCAAATGTAGTTGAAGTGTCCAATGAAATGCAGAATGAATTGACACCTTTTGTTGTCGAAGGGGTGACGGTTTCAATGTTACCACAGACAACCCAACCGAAAATTGTTGGCACAAGCTCAGGCATTCCTTGCTTACCGCGCTCTGCAGAGCCATTTATTATGCTGAATAATTTATCAGCACCGATGAGTGCGTCGATATGACCAGGAATATTAAATTTCGGGTCAGCTAAGGTGAATGAACTGAACGACTGTACATTTGAAACCGTAGTAAATGAAGTTGGTAACATGGATGTTAGTTTTGAAACGACGAAGCACTGAATTTCAATAAATTCTTGAGTGAAGCGAGAATGAAGTTTGAGGGTCACGATTCCATTCGTAACACCTGCTGGTGTTGCTCCAACACCTGCGATGGGTATTTGTGCGTTCTTGCGAACCAATCCTAATCTCTGAACTGTTTGTTCAGTAACGAAGGAGACCTGAGATCCCGAGTCTAGCAACAACCGAATATTTTGTATTGTTCCTTGCTTATCATGAACGTGAGCGATAGCAGTGGGCAACAGAGTTTGATGCGAACGAATCGAAGAAAACAAATTATTTGCCTGAGCTAATGATGAGCAAATCGAGATTGGTGAAGCTGTTGTTTCTAGAGCATTTGATGTCGATGAATTGGTCGCGGAAATACCAGAAGAAGATGAAGACGAAGATGTAGATGAAGATGAAGAAACAGGAACTGCAGAAACTTTTGACGGAGGTTGAATGTGAACGAGCGAGTGATGCCGCGAGTGACAAGTTCTGCACCGAAATTTGGAATGACATTTTTGCGAAGAATGCCCTGAACGAAGGCAGTTGAAACATACTGAATTATCTTTGACGAAAGTACGGCGTGCGGTAATGTCAAGCGAAAGAAACTGTGGACATTGATTTAAAAAGTGATCTGCTTTGCACTTAGGACAGATTGGACTCGATTCTACAAAATGAGATTGAATGACCTTTGGATTCTTCCCACGAGATTGAACAGTTGGACGAGAAAACGATTGAGCAGACTCTAAAGCATCACAACGCGAGTTCAAAAATATTAAAAATTCCTCAATTGAGGCATTAGCCTTTTTCCCTAACTCAAGTGCCCAAGCTTCCTTTGTATCTTGGTCTAATTTCAGCAAAAGTAGATAAATGACCCAAGGATCACGCCACGTGGCTCCCAAGGAGTCTAAACCACGAATGGTTTCATCAGCTGCATCGGAGAGCTTACGAAGAGACTGTATATTAGACGCGTTGATATTTGGAATTGAAAGAAGCGATTGTATATGCGACTGTATCATAAAATTGGGACGATCAAAGCGCCTTTCTAACTTTTCCCAAGCATCAACGTAATTGACATCCGAAACTTTTATATCGCGAATAAGATTTGCTGGCTCCCCGCGTAGAAACGATTTTAAATAATGAAATTTTTGTGTCGGAGATATATCGGAGTTACTGTCTATCGAGCCGATAAAATGATCTCTAAAGCTAGGCCATTCTTTGTAATCCCCGGAAAATACCGATATCGAAAGCTTAGGCAATGCTATGGAACACGTGGATTTTTTTGTTTCATTAAGGTTTTTGAGAAATAAAGCCTGTTGGTTGGCTAATTTTTCGATGACCGATTCCGAGGTAGCAGGTGAAGCGGGAGGTATAGATGCTAACTTTCGTTCGCGAATTACTTTTGTAAACGTGGATTGAGCAGTGAAATATTTATTTTCGTATTCGGGAAAATCATCATTGGGATCTATATAGTCTTTGTCATCCGAGTGTCCGAAAAGTTCGTCAGTCAAAACAACAAATTTATTCCACGCATCATTTAGAGATTCTAATCGAGTTTCCAGAAGCTCAAGTGACACGCGGTCATCTAAATTCTCAGCGAAAAATGCTGCCCGAGTCAAAAGACCTTTCACGTGTCCACGTTTCGCTTTGATAATATTCATTTTTAAAGTTTATCAAAAAAATAATAAAAATTACCTTGTTTATTCTTTAATCACAACATATTACTCACTGTACCTATGCAATTTAATTAAAGTTTAATTAAATCAATTGTACCATATGTGATTTATATCATACAGTTATAAGAAATGTTACATGCACTTATATTCGTATATAATAAAAAAAAATACATGCACTTATCGATAGGTCATAAAAAAAAAGCATTTCATAATTTTCAGTTTTGGATTCATAATCAACAAAAACCGATTAATAATCACGAAAGTTTCAATAAATGTGGCTGCGAAGGACCATGAACAGAATTGGTATTTGCGATAACGATGAACGATAACTGTTTAGAATAAAGCAAGAAAATAAAAAGACACTTCGATTGTGCTTAAGGAGTAAGTTTTAATTACGTCTTTACTCGTTGGTGGTTGATTACAAAGAGAGCGATGTTAAGTTAAACAGGCCGTTAGGATAGAAAAAATACATTTTGTTGAACAAGAAGGCAAACAATTATAGGGTAATTATTATATGTTTGGCAAATTGCCGTAAATTATACAAAAGTATTTTAGTGATTAGCAAAGTTCAAAAAAAGTATAAATTAATAAATTTAAAAACAAATAAGTTAAATTAAGTTAACTTGAGTCATATTAAATACAGAACAATAGATGAAAAATATCTATAAATCTAAATATGTATTCATATCTATCTTTATTGTAAATAAATGCATATGAATATCTTTGTTTAGAAAAACAAGCTAGCTAGCATTTTATTTTTCTTGTTTAACATATTTTTTACATTGACTTTATCCAGTTGTTGTTAGAATTAAGAAAAACTTAGCTAAAGCACTCCTTAGAGAATAATATAAATTGTAGTAGTTAAACAAATTGATTTTTAAATATTGTTTGATAATTTCGTTCATGTTTTTTTCATGAACAAATTCCGTAATAGCATTTTCTTTATTCAAAATAAAATTCTATTAAACGTACAAGAGCGGATCAATTATTTATCAAAAGAAAGGGGT
Source organism: Eupeodes corollae (assembly GCF_945859685.1). Classification (NCBI taxonomy): domain Eukaryota; kingdom Metazoa; phylum Arthropoda; class Insecta; order Diptera; family Syrphidae; genus Eupeodes; species Eupeodes corollae. Next base: position 128,418,776 of record NC_079149.1, read on the forward strand.
TAGTTACCCTTAAAAATATTTTCTTAATTTTGTGGGTGCAATAATGATCAATTTATGTTTGAAAATAATAGGAAATGTCATTTTAACACTACTTTGAAATTTATAAATAAGAAAACAAATACGAAAACAAAAATGTTCTTAAGCTAAAGCTCAGTGCAGACGATGCAACAATCGTGTGAGAAACGTCATTATGAACGATTGTAAGATGATGTTTAAAACTGTCAGATTTTTAACATCTGACAATTGTTTAGCTGTCAGAAATTTTTCTTTTCTTTTTGTGTTGATATAAAATCGAATCATTTCGGAAAATCTATCCCACAAAAAATTGACAGATATTTAGCAATTGTCAGCATATTGGCAGCTATTGTTAGAGCACTGACAGGTCTGACAGTTTTGTAAGTTCTATCAAATTAAAATCAACTGGGTAGCTAGCAACACAAATACGAGTACGTCTTATTTCCCAAAACTTTTTGTATCCATGCCTTAATCTTTATTAAGGGTGAATACTTTCAAAGCCTTGTTCATGAATGTAATAAGAATAATATCTTTTTATTATCAAACGAATGTTATATATTTCAGTACACTATTATCGTTTTTTATTTTTTTTTTAACTTAAGAACAAGAAAACGAAAAGCTCAAGATAACTAAGCGTCGCTCAAGCTAAAAATAAAACGTACATATCTTAATCAGTTCTATAAGAACAAAATAATAAAAAAACAACTTTTTAATGTTAAGAGAAAAAAAATAATAATATGTTATTATGTTTTCTTCATTTATTTGCTTTTTTTGTTAAATAAAAATGTGTGATAAAAGTTTTGAGGACAAACGATAAGAATTATTATGTTGCCTTTGTTTATTTTGAATACGATTTTGTTTCCCTTCCTCCGATTTATCTGTTTTCTGTTATAAATATTTATTAAGTACTTCTCATTCATAAATTCTCTCAAGAATAACAGTTTATTATATTAAATTTTTTTAATAAAATTGCTTTTAAAATTCTGAGAGACAATATTTATCTACGTCACTTACTTTGCTTTTCTGGCTGACTGCCTAGATGGGTGAGTGAGGGAGTGCGTTGTTCTTGTTGATTCTCATGACAAACATTATCCTAAGATGTTTTATTTATTTTTTATTTTATTTTTTATAGCGACTGGTTATAAGTGCGATGAGCAATTTTGCATACCAAGGTTGACTCCCAACGAGCACCTGGAAATCTTTTCACAAACAAAATAAAAAAAAAAACTGATGATGATTCACTTTAGATTTATATTCAAAATGTATCTATAGGTATCACATATATCTTCTGACATACAAAGGCACAAGAAGTATTTCGATCGTGATTCAATTTAAAACCGATTTTTTGTTGTTATTTTTCAAGTTTTCAATAATAAAATTAATTTAAATAATGGTTTTTATTATTTATAACATTCGGCGGAATTTTATAATAACATTGAAATATAAAACCGACAATAATTGAAATTATAAACACAAACTCACAACTGTTAAAGACTCTACTCAGCTTGAAAGAGTTAGGTTATAATCAAAAACCCAGGTATATGTATAGTATAGTAATAGTGCGGGTAGGTATAGGTACTTGAGAAAATGTAGGTTAGGTCTCGTCGTCGTGTGGATTGAATTCGATTTACGACCGATAGGTACGAGTATACCTGGAGTTAAAAAAGCCGCTTCTTTACAAAAGCACAATACCAATAAAAAAAACAACACACGATCGTTAAAAACTTAGATACAAATGTATCTTCACAGATGTGAATGTATCTATATACACAAATATACACTCAAGCACAAATAAATTCATATACAAGCCAAAAAGCCACTACACAGCCAATATAATGGCTATTAAAAATAATTATTTATTATTATTTTAATACACGACAAAAAATAAAAACTGCGTGATGTACAATGACAAAGACTTCTTTTTTTTGTTTCGCTCTTTTCTTTTTGAAAATATATAAATGCAGAGCCGGACAGGTTTAAAAATCACACCCGTACACGAACGTTGTTATTTCTCTACTGAGAAAAACGGTTTATAGTTTAATCGGAATTGGACTTTTCTGGCAGCGATAAACGGCGACGGCGAACGTCGTCAGCGGATACAGTCCCAGTCAGTATGAGCTCTGCCTACAGTGTGGGCAATCTGCAATTCAACTGTTAGATACTCATTGAACTGAGCAGGTTGTTGTATATTTGTTCTCATTGGAATGAGTTTAGATAGAAATTGAGTGAGTTAAGAAAAATTCATTCATAGATTGATTTATTTTGAGTGGAAAACTAGGAGGGTTTGAGAAACATTGGGTTCTTGTCTTGGATCAATTCTAGATTTGTTTAAGCTTTGTAGCGAATTTATACTCAAAATAACAGTAGTGAATGAATATTTGGATTAAGATACATAATTGGGTTAGCTAGTTAAAATTTGGCAGAATATAAAATATTAATTCATATGACATTCAAATTTAACAAAAATTGAGTGGTCTAAGAATTTGAGATTCTTTATAATTCATAATAAAATAATAAAAATTGTTTTTATTTCCAAAAATTTGAACAAATTATATAATTGTATACAGTATTTTGAGAAAATAAGTTATTACTATTAGTAATTTGGAAAAAAATCAAGTTTAGCAAAACAATTTACTTCCTTATAATGTTCTCTGCTTTTAAATGTTAAATCTTGAAATTGAGGAATGGGATGGTGGCAATAATCTGAGCAAATTATGTTAACAAAATCAAATTAAAAACAAACATAGCAATTTAATTTTTTTAAATAAAAAATGTACAAGTCATGCATGTTCGACATTTTTAAATGATAGGTTAGGTTAGGTTATAGTGGCTGTCCAAGATGGAAACGGACACACTTAGGCCAGTTTAATGGCCCATTGTGATACCACATGAATCTTGAGGCTTCCTCCTAAGCTCAATGGAACCAGCTTGAGTCCCTTACGAAACGTGAGAGGCTGATTATACCGATATGATTTAGATCGTTTAGATCTTTAAAGAAGAATTCTCCTAGCTCTTTGTAATAAGCCAAAATTTTATTTTAAGAACTTCAAAAAATATGCTATTTTGTGTACAGAAATTTGATGAATTAAATCAATTTAGTAGAATTTTGGATATGAGTTTAGCTTTTGAAAATAACAAGTTTAATTTATCATTAATTTTTGTTCACGAGTTATTTTAGCTGAAATTTAAATTTTATCATATCCCAGAAGTTCTTTTTGGGATTTATATTTTTTTAATACAAAAAAAAACAATAAGTTGGATTTTTATGAAAAACTAAAAACATATTAAAAACGTTATAATGCATACTTTTTTGGTAAAATATTGATAATAAACTGTTGCCTGATTCTTAAAAGCAAACACATTTTTTATTTGTTAAAGTGTTATGTTTTGCACATCGTGATGTTATTCTCTGTACAACAGAATTTATTTGAGACCAATATCTCTGTTAGCTCTGAGATAAATATTCCGAAAAAGGTACCTCGAATTTTGTTAAAATTTGCGAGATAAAGATCTCGAAAAGGGTATCTCGAAAACTAGGACCCGTCATCTCTTGAAAAATCAAGGTTTGGATTGTAAGGATGATCAACCGTCGATAATTATAAAACATTTCAGTTCGAACCATTTGACAGATTGGAAAATATATGTTTTAAACAAAAAAAATATTTTTGTGTTTGTGTTTCACATTTACTGTCCCTCTCATTATTTTTCCTCAATTACTCCGAAAAATTGAAATCCAAATATAAATGCAAAAATCGACTAAATTTTGTATCTCTAACTTCTCCATTGAAAATGTTGATATTTATTGAAGTTTTAAAATCCCTAGGCTCTTCAGTTAAATTTTATATAATACAATGCCACGTGATACTTAGTTTGTATAAATTGGAAACAAATATTAAGAAACGGTTTGTTTATACATAAATCAAAAAAAAACTGAACAAAAAATATATTGTCACCTCAAATATTTTGGGCATAAGAAATATGCAAAATAATTTAAGGCATCAAGAATAACGTTTTTGACATAGGGTAAGTTTTTTTTTTAGAAAATTTGAAGTAAAAATTTGTTTTACAAAAAATAAAAACCTGAACAAAACGCATTATTACAAGTTGATAAGAATTGAATATCTTGACAACAAATAAAGATATTGTCTTAACATTCATATCAGCTTCCGAAAAATATTGCTATGAGTATTTAGTTAGATTTAAAGAAAATTCCAACAGTTTGTAGGTATATGAATAAACAAAAACTTATGTTCGATTTAAACATCTCGAGAATAAATGAAGATATTGACTTCGAAATTAATTCATTCCATGCCAAAGTTTATTGTTACTAAAAAAATGTTCTTTAAAAAATCCAATAGGAGTTAATTTTGTAAGAAATAAAAACTTTTTAAAAAGCTTCTAAAATTGGTAAAAAATAATTTTCCACTCAAAACCTAGGAACCAAGAAAAGGTATTAAAATAAAATGATGCTATTACAATCTTTTAAACCTTTAAGAAAATTCGGCAGATGGGCATAAATGGTAGTTGCGAGTGTTGGTCGCATCTCAAACTCTTTCTTGTGTGGCTAGTGGATGATTTTTATTTTTTTTTTATTATTTTAAAACAAAGAAGAAAAACAAAAACATCCCGTCTGTCGATTTGTCTTACTTTTAAGTTTGTAGGTTTTCATGTTGGGTTAAAAAAGTTGTAAGTTGAATTATTCTTAAAAATTTTTAAATTACCAACAATATTTTTCGTATAAAGAAATAGTTTAGTTTGAAAATCTAGCTTTGTTTAATAGATTTTTAGTCGAAAACAAATTTTTACCAATTTAAATAGCATTTCTTAAATTTTTACAAATTGGATGAATGAAATTAATTTAAGAGATATCAAGAACCGAACATCAATTTTTACCAAATTTGCATACTATTTCTTGTAGATAAAAAAATAATTTTCCACTCAAAACCTAGGAACCAAGAAAAGGTATTAAAATAAAATGATGCTATTACAATCTTTTAAACCTTTAAGAAAATTCGGCAGATGGGCATAAATGGTAGTTGCGAGTGTTGGTCGCATCTCAAACTCTTTCTTGTGTGGCTAGTGGATGATTTTTATTTTTTTTTTATTATTTTAAAACAAAGAAGAAAAACAAAAACATCCCGTCTGTCGATTTGTCTTACTTTTAAGTTTGTAGGTTTTCATGTTGGGTTAAAAAAGTTGTAAGTTGAATTATTCTTAAAAATTTTTAAATTACCAACAATATTTTTCGTATAAAGAAATAGTTTAGTTTGAAAATCTAGCTTTGTTTAATAGATTTTTAGTCGAAAACAAATTTTTACCAATTTAAATAGCATTTCTTAAATTTTTACAAATTGGATGAATGAAATTAATTTAAGAGATATCAAGAACCGAACATCAATTTTTACCAAATTTGCATACTATTTCTTGTAGATTTGATTTTTTTTTTTATGAAAAAACGGAATATTGAATTTTTATAAAAAAAAACTTGCCAATATCGAAAATAATATTAAAAAGTTTGAAGATACTATTTCAAATTTTTGAAAAGAGTCGAAAATCAATTTTTACCAACTTTTATTAATTTTTTTGTTTAGGTTTTCATTTTTTGTAAAAAAAACTGTCAATTAGATTTTTCTCAAAATTTTACTGAATGTTTAAAACAATATTAAAAATTAGTTAAAAGCCATAATCTCAAATTTTTGAAAAGATATTTGAGTCGAAAATCAACTTTTACCAACTTTTATTAATTTGGTTTTTAAGTTTTTATTTTGAATAAAAAAAATGTTAATTCGATACCAGATGTTAAAAACGTTATTTTTCGTTCCACGAAATTGTTTTGGAGATAAAATCATTTTGTATTCGTAAGATTTTCGAGGTGAACATTTTTTTGCAGTTTTTTGATTTATAAAAAAACCGTAAATTGGATTTTTCTCAAAAAGTATACTTGTTTGGTATCACGTTACAATATTTTATATAAAATTTAATTCAAGTCTTATGGGAAGTTAAAAATACATGTTTTCAAGCTTGAGCTGCATAGAAACAGTTGGTTTAACGAAAATTTTTGTTTAAACTCATTTTTTGGAAATAAATCAATTTCCAACAAATTTAATTACAAGTGAAATGTTTTGAAATCTTAGGAATAAAAAGAACTAATGAGTTAGAAATAAATGTGCTTATTTTTGCGTATTTGCAATTTAAATTAAATTTTTAGATGAGTCATATTTAATTTGGAAATATACTCTCCTTCAATAGTAGCTCCAGATCTGCTAAGTTCTTGGTGTTTGAGTTTAAGTCGTATACAAATAAACTCTGAGTGAAATATTTGTCTCCCGAAAGTTTTCGTTAAAATTTGGTTTTGATATTCGATAAAATAATCTCAAAAAAGCTTTAAGTTAACTTTTAAAACAAAACATGCATAATCTAAATTTTTTTTAAATAACTTTCAAATAATATTTGGAATGTTATCACAACTCATGAACCCACTACTTGTAAAACATCAATAAAACTTGTAAATTTGTAATTATCTGCTACTCAAAAGATAACATACATAAATTCAATTCTATTTATATCAACATAATTTTCATGTAATCACTTAACACTTGTTGATTACTTTTTGATTTTGTTGTTTCATTAACGAAAACCCCATCAAACCCTTAAAAGCGAAGTTTAATGTTGCTGCTGATAGGAAATGGGCCAGCAACCGGCATGGACAACCAGCGTCCGTCGCATCGTCGTCGTCAGCGGCGTCATTATAATAAGTTGCCGCATTTTGATGTTGTGCTCTGATGACTAGGAACAAAAATCTCGTATCTAAGGGCAAGTGCCTACTCTTTGATTAGTTTTGTTTCATTAAATGGCTGACTGAATCCAATTTGTATACGCATATGGAGCCTAACCTAGAAAGACCCTTTGCATTTAATTCAATTTTTTATTAATACTTTAGATTACGTTGCGGTATTGAAACTATTTTTATTAAATTGAAACAAAAAGAAGAAATTAAAAATAAAAACACTTTTATGATGTGTTTAAAGGGCGCCAATAACAAAAAATAAACCGATTATTCTGTCTTCAAAAGGTTGTGTTTTTATTTGTTTTGTCTATATTTTGAACTCCAACATTTTGGAGGCTTAGGTTAGGAAAGTCACGATTATTGCCTTTTACAGTGTGCAGTTTTTATTTCGTTTAAACAAATAATGCCTGCTTAACACTTTGAAACGTTTTCGTATTATTTTTCTTTTGATCAAAAACCTTTCTGACATATTCAAAATTTGTCTGAGGCAGGGCTTGTGCTAAATCTTTTTCGAGATAATTTCTAAAAATTAATAAACCCCAATTCTTCCTCGAGTAATAATTTTTTAAAAACACAAAAACACAAAATTCAAATTTCTTTTTTTAGGGAACATGTTTTTATTGTACCGAATTATTCAAAACAAACATATTTGAGTTCACTTTACAATGATTGTAGACTTATTTGGTGATTTCCAATTCAAGATGAAGACAAGATTTACCCTAAAAAATAAAAAAAAATAACAAAGTAAATTGTTAAATATAAGTTCAATATTTCCAAAACCTATAAAATATTCAATCAAACTTACAGTATCGTGAGCAACTTCAGCTCTAAGTTCAAAGCTACCCTTAGCCAAGCTCATCATGTTTTTGTATTTCGAAACATCAAATTTATGATCATTGGCGCAAATTTTTTCCTTAAGAGCATTTTATTATATTAAAAAATAGTTAGAATTTTCTTGATAACTGATATCTAATCGTATTTACCTCTGCAACTGGACATTTTTCAGGCATCGAGAAAACTTTCATGAAACTCTTAGCTTCGTTATTTGCTCCATCAGCAGCGGCACAAAGATCAACTTCCTCTTCCTTAATAACTACATTGTCCTTTTTCAATGTATATTTTGCCTACAAAATAAGATTAGATATTGATTTTCTTTTTTTTTTTAATCTTTCAGTGAAAAAAATAGACTTACTTGAGCTGTAGCAAAAGCCTTATTAGCAACACATCCAACAGGAACCAATTCACACTTCTTTGTCAGTTTGACTGTAAAATCAGCATCAGCAGAAATAACCGCATCAGCTCCAGCACAATTTTCCATTTTAAGGATATTTGCTTTGTAGCCATTCTAAATACCAATTCCAAAATATAACAATTCAATTTTTTAAAGAAAGATGTAATTTTGTTGAACTTACGCATCCTAAAGCTACATCAATTAATCCCAAAACGAAAACAATAGCTGCTAACAATTTGACGTCCATCATGTTTTTGAATATAATTTTACGAGTTTCCAATCACGTTTGCTGTGATATTCTAATTTTGTTGGAGTATTTATTTGAGTTCGAGTTAGAAAAGGGGCTATTGGATCATTAAGTACCTAAAGCTTACCTACCTAAGCAATAATTATATTGTTTTTTTTTTGTTTTGTTTTTAAAACAATTCCAAGTCAGTTAGTTTTGATTGAAACGTTTGATAGAGATTTATCTGAATGTTGATCTGTTAAATTGAAGCACGAAATTATTGCAATTGAAGTTGTGTCATTTAAAGTTGGTTGATATATTCTTTTTTTTGTTTATAAAATTTATTAATACGATTTTTGTTTTGGGTCACCTAAAGTTTTTTGTACTGGCGCGAGTAATGAGGCGTTTAAATGGTACAAATAAATGTCAAAAATTAGATTTTATCTCGTGATTATGATGTGGAAGAAAGTTGAATTAATTTTGCTGATGATTTATGGAATAGTTTGCCCAATTGGAGTTCAATGTTTTGCAGTTGATATATTGATGTTGAAAGGTCAATTTGGGTTAATTTTTTAAAAGCTGATTTAATGATAGTTGAACACTGATTTACAAGGTTTTTTTTCCTAAGAATCGAATTGCATTTTTTTAATCGAGTTTTTTTAGGGCATCTCATATTTTTTTGTCAGTAAAATTCGTAATGGTTTTCTAAATCTATAATCCCTGTCTTCATTATTTATAATATATTTATATTTTAATATTTATATTTTAATAATAATAAAATTTGTTATTCATAGAATTAATTGTTAAGTGTCTGTCTTACATATGTAAGTCTTAAAAAATGCTGAACGGATTTTTAACAGAAAAACGCGGAACATTTTTAAAGTAATTCGTCTTCTAAACAAGGCTAATACTTCTGGTTTTAGAAATCAGCACCAAAAATTAAGTCAGGAACATGTTTTTCAACAATATAAGAGTATTAAATCGAAGGTTTTTCAAAATTTCATAAAGAGTCAAACAAAGACTCATTGATTGTCATTTACATTTTTCAATTGGTATATTTAAAAAAAACTAGAGCCTATTTCATTGAAAATTGCGACAGGTGATAATTTGTCAATTTACAACTAGACAAATGTCAAAATCTGTTAAATAAACAATTCAAATTTTTTGTAGAATTGTAGGAAAATACCCGACACGGTTGTCATCTTTTCGTTTCATACAGATATTGACATGACAATGAATTGTCAAGTATTTTCCCACAATTGTCAGGAATTCTTCGACAAATTTGTAGTGACAGTATTTTATTGACGAATTCGACTAGGAAACTCAGTTTTAGTTAAGTGTTGACAGTGAAAAGACCTTAGATAACAAACGATATTTTTTTTAACTGAAAGTGATGACGAATGTGAGTTGGCTCTAAATAATTATTTCAATGATTAAATGGTACCTTGAAGATGCTTCCACTGCTTGCTTGAATCCAATGCGTTGAGACCTTTTGCCTGATGTCCGATATCCTTAAATGTATTAACCTCCCTGTCATAGCTCAAGGTTCCACTAAATTTTGCGAATAATGTATCTTTATTTTCTTAAAGCAACGTTAGGACACCTATTTTTAAGCTCTTGATTTTTATAATGTTTTAAGCACTTTACTTTCTATGAATAAATCACAATTTTGCAAACTGTGGTAGCTATTTCAAAATCAAAAGAACGCTAGCATTCTGTTACTTCTAACATCGAAAAAATATGTCGAGAAACGATGAAAATTGAAACGAAATGCTTAATTTGTATTTCTTATTCCATTATTTATCGATCATAACACATTTTAAGATTATACAATGAAACTATCACGACAAATTTGAAGTAAGTCTAGACAATCAAAAAAAAGTTGTCACGATGGTTGTGTCAGTATTTTTCTGACAAGCATCTGTTAATATTTTATGAAAGACAGATTTATCAGACAAGTGTGACAAATTTGCGGAATTGTTACCTGTAATTTTTTATGAAATAGAGCCTAGATGTGATAGAAAAGTAATACAGCTTGATCTTAATTCAAATCAACGTAACCTCTTAAACAAACATTGGTTTGTTTGTGGGACGGACAAAAAGTTTAATGTTGGCGACCGGTGTACTTCATTGTGCTCTTAGAAAGAAACTTTTCGATAAAGTTTAGAAACTTTGAACTTTCATATTGAAGCTCAAATTTGGAATGGCTCTTAAATCAATTGTGTTTTTATATTTTTATGAACAGTAAGGTAACTAAAATTCAGCAGTGTCTTCTAAATTACAGTCTTAGGAAGAAAAAGTTATTAATCTAATATTTTAGATAGCAGCTATTACTAAATGACCCAAAAATCATTATGAGGCATCTGACTTAATTTAAATACAGTATAAGATACAAAAAATCAGACAGCTACAGTTCAAAGTTGAAGGATTCATTTTATATATAATATAAAAATAAGTCGGGTTTTCCTTCCTGACGCTATAAATTCAGAACGCAAGAACCGATTTCGAAGGTTTTGCATTCTCTGGAAAGGTCTCGGGCTCCGTGAGGTTTATAGCAGACAAAATTGGGGGAAAATTTGAACAGAAAAGCAGTGAACTCCGTTTAGCTTCCCATAGAAAGCTACAGTAAAAGTTCCGATCTGTGGAATTGATTTTTTTTTAATTTTTTGAATATTCAAGGGCCCTATATTTTAAACCAAAACTTACTTACTTAGTTGTACATTTAGCAGTGCATTTGCAAAATGAACAAAGAGTTTACTTAACTGAGGCTAATGCTGCACAGCGAGCTGAGAGACCACCATCGACAACATTGATTAGCTTCTTTGCAATGTGTGCAGCAGATCCATTCGCAGCGACGCTGATGTACGTTGAAATGCCCAAGTATTACACTTGGTATTAATCAACAAAGAAATTCCAACGTCGCAAACAAGGAACCCCAGTTCCAGATTGGCCACAGGTGTTTTCCACTGATACGCTTGGTCGTATGCACACTGTTTATCCTAGAAATGATGAATGCTTTTATTTGCGACTGCTGTTGGTAAATGTACGAGGACCAACATGGTTTCCGCATTTGAAAACTGTGAATGGCCACCAATGCCAAACTTATCGGATTTAATGCACTTGAATTCACTTTTGCCGAAAATAAATAAATATTGTAAGAAATTAAAAATATTTTTCCAAACATTAAAAAGAATTATGAATTATGCTTGGTTAAGTCAACGAGCAATTCTCGCCACAAAGAATAATGATGTACAGGCACTGAGTTTCACCATTCAATCAAAAATCACTGGCGATTTGGTGATATATAAATCCGTTCACACCAAACATAATTCCAATGATGTAGTACATTATCCAACGGAGTTTTTGAACTCTCTGGACTTACCAGGATTTCCACCACATAACTTGCAACTCAAAGTTGGTTCCTTTATTATGATATTGCGTAATTTGAATCCACCGCGACTTTGCAACGGTACTCGACTGGCAATGAAAAGACTTTCTGCCGAATTTGTTTGGGGCATTCATTATTAATGGAAAGTACGAAGCTGAAAATGAAAATTCCTCGAATATAAATAATTCCGACTGATCTTCCGTTCGACTTCAAACGATTGAAATTTTCAGTTCACCCTGGTATTTACGGGATCAATTTAGAAAATCATTGTTTTTGACATGGGCGGCTATACGTTGCGTTTTCACGAGTTGGAAACCATCAGCTTTGTTTGTGTTAACTTCAGACCAAAAAACAAAAATGTGGTTTAGGAAAAAACACTTCAATGAAACGGATAATTTTGCGGACAAGTATAACGGCTCGATTCAGTATTTCCTTTGGATTCACTTTATTTTTTTACTTAGAGAAGTTCAAATAAAATACACTTCAATTTTGTAATCGAAATGAATTCATTACTGTTGTGAAATGAAATAACATTTATTCTTTTCAAATAAAAAACAAACAAAAAAATGTCTTCATCGTTTAATTGCCAAACGAAATGTTACAAAAAACGAAGCCATCTGGTGGCGAAACGGAGTTCGCCGGGTTTGCTAGTCAAATTCGTAAAATGAATAATAGAATTCAATTAGAGAGGTTTTTTTTTACAGTTTGCGATAGAAAAAATATATTTAAATGACAGTTTGACGTCAATGAAAATACGTAATTTTTTTTTCCAAAAAAGTAAATGCTATTAAATAACATCCTTTAAAATTTATAAACTGAGATAGCAAATATTACTTTATTATGGACAGAGTAGTTATCTTAAATGCCAATATAATAAAAATAAATCTTTAATTCAAAACATCAGTAAATGACGGGCAAGAATTTGCAAATGTCATTAAATTGTAAACAATGACGGAGTCACTAAATGGCAAACACAGAGACCAAAAGTTTTAATAGTCAACATATGTTTTTATACTTAAAGCAAGACTTACGATTTCGGGAAGTAAATGTCAATCTATGTGCAAAAACTTTGTTTATAAATAAAATTCCTATCCATATTTTCTGATCACTTACGCCCAATTCTACTTCCGAAGATTATTGTCACTCGGAAACGCTATTTCTTTCCTGACTTTAAACTAAGCAAAAACTATTTTAACCAAATGATAGAAATCTTTTCTAGCTATGTTATTAAAAATTTAAACAAAAAATTCAATTAATCACTGTTCTTATTATGAGAGTGTTAATTGAAGACGAAATAATGCAGATGTCTATCTAAGTGAAATAAAATGAATATCAACGGAAATGGCATAGTAGCATTTTGTTATAAATTAATTTATTGTATTCTTATTCCTATCGAAAAAATCAAAGCTTATTATTATTAAATTATATGGCATCAGAGAAATAGAAATAGTCATTGATAATTAGGTGCATATAAAATGATACGTAGTATTAAAATTGAGTATATCAACAAAAAGCTTATTATTTTGCACGCTATACAAATGTAGACTTACCTAACGGGAATTTATATAAGTTTTTCACTTTTATATAATTTTTTTTAAATCATTTATATTTAACATGTCTCCTAATAAATTAATTTAAAAATAAATAAATTAAATTTTGGACATGTGGCTTTCAAAACTAGTAAAGACATTTTTTTTAAGTATTGCCATGGTTTCTTAACATTTTTTTTAAACTTAAGACATACTTTCCAAAATTGCCCCTACACTAGGAACCCGAAATTCCAACTTCAATTTGTATATATTTCAAAAACTGAATATTACAAAAACTGCTTTTGAGTTTTTCTGTTCAACCTCGTCTGAGCATAAATGCTTCAGTATTTTATGAAAAGCAAGTTAAACCCAACAACAGATTTAAGAAAAAAAACTTGGAATAACGTTTCAGAAAATTTTTCAAATTTTTGAGAGTGTAGATATTTAAATATAGTTTTCAGCTGTCAGATAAACTGGAATCAAATTAGACAAATTACAAGCAGGTTTAGACATCATAAGGGACTTGAAAGTAAGGCAAGTTTCTAATGACTGCTAGTTAAAGCAACTTTATTGGAAAGTTGACTGGAAAGTTAAACAAAAAAAATACCCCTAACTATCAAGTCATGTCCACTAATGTCAAAATGACAGCTAATCATGTTTTTTCATTCAACTCAAAGTTGAACTTTATTACTCTTTGATTTATTTGTTTTCTGCACAACTTCATTTAATGTTTTCTTTAAAGGGGTTCTTTGTCAATTTGGAAAGGAAATAAGTACTATTTCTTTATTGTACAAAATACAAATCGTAATGGACTTGTAGCTTGCTTGTGGATTTTTTTGAAGACAATAATGTTTGGGAAGTAAAGTTCTGAATTTTAAATTCATAACACCATAAAACCAACTAGTTGCAGCTCCTTAATTCAAAATTTGACTGCAAATGAAGTCCCTTAGGTTTTCTGAACCTGCACAGTGTTTGCAATATCAGTTTAAAACTAAAAATATGGTTTTAAATCATATGCACGTAGAACGCATGTAAGTTACCTTCTTACAAGTGCCAAGTACAAGTTCATTGAAAATACATAAAAACTTTATAACAAGCTCTTGATTATTTCCAAAAGTACAACTAACCAATTTGTTTTCCCCTCTTTATCAAAAGACAATAAATAATTCCTAACTAACTTGAGACTTGAGCATTGTTTTATTTTTTTAATATTTAATCCATAAATCAGAGATTATCTTCAAATGTAATCACAGAACATTTGTAAATACAATTTATAAGTACTTTCACTATCGTGCGACCTAATATAAAAATTAGCTACCATTTTCAAGATTGAAGAAATATTGCCAATTGAAGAAAACCTATACAAAAGTTCTTTAACGATAAGAACTTTACTTAAAAACAATAAAGGTGTCTTAGAAAGTGATTTTTTTCAAACTCATTGAAATTCCAAACATGTACAGGTATTGATAGTCTTCAGTTTCGCACACTTCGTTTAAAACGAAGAAACAATGTTTCCACAGTCTTGTAGCGGTCTTTGGTTGGTAAAGTTTAATAACAGATGATGAGAGTTTCTATTGGAATACTTCTAATAGCTCTGCTGTCGGCCACCGTTTCAGCAGAGGAACCTTTAAGATTTGATAATTATAAAGTGTTCAAAGTTTTTGTAAATGAAGATGGACAATATCAAAGTTTAAAAAACATTGAAAAAACACTTAAAGTAACACTTTCTCCATTAATTTTGAAGATCAAAGACTTTATAAAAGTTCCTATTTTAGTTGAACTTCTGGAAAGAAATTCGATCCCTCGGCGATGACTGTGATATTATGGTTCCTCCAGAACAAGTCTTGGATTTTGAGAAGTTCCTGAAAAAATCTTCAATGGGATTCAATGTAACAATTGAAAATGTTCAAGAGTAAGCATCATACATAAAAAGATTCCTTGAGTGAGATCATTTTATTTCCAGATTGATCGACAATGAAAAGCCAAAAACTCGTTCAACAGGAATGGAATGGACTAATTACCACACTCTTGATGAAATTCACAACTGGATAGAAAGCCTTGCCAAACGTTTTCCGAAGCAAGTCAGCTTGTTTTCAATTGGAAAATCCTTTGAAGGTCGTGATATCAAGGGTTTGAAGATATCCTACAAAAAGGGAAATAAAGCCACATTCATTGAAGCCAACATTCATGCTCGCGAGTGGATAACGTCAGCTGTTATAACTTACATTATCGATGAACTTTTGGTCTCAAGACATCCAGCTGTTCGTGATATTGCTGAAAACATGGATTGGTATATAATTCCAGTTTTGAATGTTGATGGTTTTGTTTATTCACATGAAGTGGTAAGTAAAATAATAGTTGATAAAGTGTGAAGAAACTATACCGAAGTTGTCCTTTAGGACCGTATGTGGCGTAAGAGTCGTCAAAGTCATGGAAATAAATGTGTTGGAACTGATATGAACCGTAATTTCGGATTTCTTTGGATGAGTAAGAAGAAATATTGAAATTGCCAACATTTGATATTTATTAATTGTGATTTCTGTAGGTGCTGGTGCTTCTGACGACTCATGTTCGGAGACCTACGCTGGACCCTATGCTCAATCGGAACCGGAAATCAATCAGCTAGTTCAATATGTTGAAGCTTTGCCTGATGATTATATCAAAATCTACATTTCCCTTCATTCCTATGGGCAGTATGTACTTTCTCCTTGGGGACATACTGAGGAACTACCCGAAGGCTATAAAGCCATGATGCACGTTGCCAAGGGCTACGCTGATTCATTGAAAAGGAGATACGGAACAGTCTTCACTTATGGATCAAGTGCTTTGACTCTATGTAAGTATCAGTGAAAATTTGCTAGTCATAGAAGAATTAAAAAATTATTCTATTTTTACAGATAAAGTTTCAGGATCTGGTAAGGAATGGGCCTACGCTGTCAAGGGTATTCCAATTCCCTACACAATCGAACTTCGTGACAAGGGAACTTATGGATTTATTCTACCTCCAGAGCAAATTCTTCCAACTGCCAAAGAAGTTCTAGAAGGCTTTATCGGAATGATTCAAGCAGCTAGAGAAATTAATATTGTTTGATAATAATATTTCAGAAATAATAAGACTCATTGATATTTTATTGTTTTTTTTTGTTGTTGTTTTTATTGTTGTTTCGAAAAAGTTCTTAGTTTTTAATTATTTTAATTTGCGTGTTAACAAGTTAATAGGTGTGTTTTTTTAGTATACGTAATAATTTTGTTTTCGTTTTTGTTTCTTTTAATTTTTTGTCTTTATAATTTCTTAATCAAGAGAGCTTAGTATTTATACAAAATTGTTTCATATAATTTTTATTTAATCACATATTGTTAGAACTTAGGTTGGTATAAGGTATTTTCATATAATATAAAATTAGGATTAAATAATAAAATTTTATAGTCTTATTTTGTTAAAATTTAGGTTAGAATAGATTTTTGTCTTAATTTTTATTTCTTGTTGTTTTTTGTTGGTTATAAAGTTGAGCGTTTAGCAGCAAAGTTTTCCATTTTATTTTCAAGCACTTATTTTGGACGGAAGTAGAACGTTTTTTGTTCAGTTTTGTTTATTTGTTTTCTAATGGAAGTAGCCAAAAATATTGTGTGGAATGTTGGTATTGGGAAGAAAATTTGTTATTTTCAGCATAATCTGTTGTATTCACAGGATTCATAGTCTCGAAAATGTCCAAGGTATGAGGAGTGTTTGATGCCAAAACTGTATGAGGGTGTGTGTTGTAGGTTAACCTGAAAGAATATAAAAATGTTTTAAATGGTTTTACAAACAAAGAAATAGTTTTAACAAAATAATTTCAGAACTGTAATACAGTATTACTCATGTGGCTTGAGATGTTTCCATTTAAACATTCGAGCTTAGGTCAGGCAAACAACATGTACTTTACCTTTATATGTTACAAATTCGGTTTAAGACATTACGATTGTGTTTCTTTGAGAAACAGAGAACAGACACAGCAAAATTTAGAAGTATCACATCTTGGATATGTGATGCTTTCGACATTACGGGAACGACCAAACGAGCAGTTAAGGGTACCTTTTTCAGTATCGAGTCTGAGGCGAAGAAAAGGGTAATTGTCAGTAATGAGCACAAAACAAAGTATATGCAGTTTTCAGGGAAGGTAGCTTCCCGTCACAGATTTGGTCAGAATGTGACCATTGATTGGTGCTCAGGCACTGCTTTTAATTTTGAAATAAGTACTGAAATCCAGTCTAGAATAACTCTTGCTAATCATTGTTTCTGAGGACTTAGTAAGCATTTGAGAAATAAGACCAATGAGACGTTCGTTGTACAAAACCCTCATCATCCCAGTCTTGCTGTATAGTTCAGATACATGAACCCTCTCTTCAGCGGACAAAGTCTCTCTTGTTATTTTCGAGAGGAAGCTTCTACGTACTAGCTATGGACTGATTTGTGTCAACTGGACACCTGACGATACAATCAAGAACTGTAAGAGCTATACAGCGACTTGCAAGTAGACATAAAAACAGCGTGTTGAACGGTGAAGATGGTAAGAGCATGTCGAGCGAATGAATGTCGAAGCTTCAGATAGTAAAGTATTAAACCTTAACCAGAGCGAATAAGAAGTTGGGAAAGTAGCAGTTTACAAAGCAAAGGACTTTTGAAGCTATTCTGAATGAAGTTTTCCTTAAGAATTTATCAGGAACGTGAATAACATTAAAAGATTGACAAAGGCTCAGTTTTTAAGTGCTGAGTTAACTCCGAGTTAAGCCCAGAGCAAATCTACAATTCCACCTGCCCGACCTTCACGAAGTGAAGATAGCTATATCTAAACTTAAGTCAAACAAAGCTGCTGGGGCTGACGGCATCGCTGCCAAACTATTCAAAGCAGCAGGCGATGGTAGGGAGCATGCACCAACTCATCTGCAAAATATGGTCGGAAGAAAGCATGCTCGATGAGTGGAATCTCAGCATAGTGTTCCCGATACATAAGAAAGGAGACCCTCTAAACTGCGCCAACTACAAAGGCATCAGTCTCCTTAACATTGCATATATAAGATGCACTCTGTGGTATTATGTGAACGTCTAAAGCCGTTCGTTGAAACCTGATAGGTCCTTATCAGTGTGACTTCAGACCAGGAAAGTCCACTATCGACCAAATATTCACACTACGGCAGATCTTGGAAAAAACTTAGAAGCTTCAAATCAATACCCACCATCTCTTTATCGATTTTAAAGCCACCATAGGGAAGAGCTCTACAGAGCAATGTCTAGTTTTGGCATCCCTGTCAAACTTATTCGCGTGTGCAGAATGATGATAGAGAATGCACGCTGCTCTTTCAAGGTAGGAAAAGATCTCACTGATGAATTTTATGTCAAAAAAGGTTTTAGACAAAGCGATGCACTGTCATGCGACTTCTTAACATCGTTCTGGAAAGAATTCTGCAAAACTCAACCGTCAATACTAGAGGCACAATCTTCCAAAGGTCCTTCCAACTACTCGAATACGCAAATAATATTGACATAATTGGAAGATCAAAGCGTGATGTCAGTGGAGCGTTTTTGAGCATTGCTACGGAAGCGAAGAAGATGGGTTTAGTGGTCAATGAGGGTAAGACATCAAAAAAGGACATTGAACAACGACGTCTTTGACAAAGCGTCACCTTGGACAGCTATAACTTCGGATAGTTAAGGACTTTGTCTACCTAGGCACCGCTATAAACACAGACAACGCTACCAGTGCTGAAATCAAACGAAGAATAACTCTTGAAAATCGCCGCTTCTTTGGACTTAGAAGGCAATAAAACATTCATCATCCCTATTATCATTTATGGCGCTGAGGCCTGGTCCATGTCAGAGAAAGATGAGAGCGTCTTGGGATGCTTCGAGAGAAAAATTCTTCGTGTAATTTTTGGTCCCTTACGCATAGATGGAGAATGGAGGAGAAGATATAACGACGAACTGTACGGGCTGAACAGCGACACCGACCTAGTTAGCAGTATTAAAGTACAACGTGTTACATGGCTTTGTCATGTAGAGCGAATAGACATCCACGCTCCAGCTCGGAAGGTTTTCGAATTCAATCCCGAGGGACGGCGCAGTAGAGGAACACCGCGACTCAGGTGGCGCACTCAGGTGGCTGAAGACCTCAACTAACTTGGCGTGCGAAACTGGAGACAGCTAGCTAGTGTAGTGACCGAGCTGGCTATAGACTCATGTTGGTTGAGGCCTAGGTCCGCCCCGGACTGTAGCGCCGTCTTAAGTAAAAAAGTAAGTGAGTAACTCTTATTGGAGTAAACAAAAAATGGTAGGAATATATTTAAGATTTCAACTTACAAAAATGGAAGATCTTCCAACGCTATTATTATAATCTCGAAATACTCCATTTTGTACCTAATAACTTATTCAAAAGCCAATGAAAGTTTAAAAAAAATCAACATATTTTTTGCTATCTGTTTTTGACTTGAAACAAAGTTAACCAATTTTTTTAATCTGCAGTATAACTTTAAACAACTTTTTGTTATGGGTTTAGAATTTTTATTTTAAAAACTTAGTGAATTGCGAGATATTCCAAAATCATTTGGTAACTACAACAATACTAGGTTCCTTTCTATTAAAAACGCAATTCATGAACACTTCTAGGAAATCACAGTTCTTAAAAGGAAACGAAACAAACAAACCTATCTCTGAGGAATGATCACTTAATGTTGAATTTTAGAAACTCAGAAATCTTTAGTATTTAATCAAAAACAAAGCGATTTAAAAGCTATTGCAAGCTTGCTAAATATTATGAGCACTAAATAAAGCTTCAGTAGCTTTTTAGTGCCTTGTGTCACATCTGTGACAACTGTGATTTGAAATTTAGTAGACGCCGGAAGTAATTTTTACTGATTCTAAGCCTACATTAGTCAAAAGAGTAAAATCAATTTATCACAGTTGTTACAATTTTTCAAGACAGAAAACTTTGACACTGATCAAAAACTTTCAATCTTAAATCAAACTATATTCTAAAATCTAAACGAAACTAAGGTTATTTTAAACAAGACGAGACAAATACAAACTGAGTTAAAGTCCAAATCAAATTCCAGTGAAGAATTCATATCCCAAATGTAAATAAGCAGGTTCTCTTCACAGCCGTTAGATTTTTATTTCCTTGCGTTTAAGCGGCTCAACTTTCCATTACCGCAGCACGAATTTCGACTCGCGGTTTTTTTTATTCAATAGATATGTGCAAATAAATAATAACTATAGCAATTTTAGAGCGACGAAACACTTGTTTCTATTTTTAATTAATTTTTAAAGTTCACTTTTTTTCATACAAAACTCACAAAAATGGTTGATTTTGACATTTCTTCCCTGTTTTTTGTTCAGGAAATTCGTGCTGCGGTAATGGAAAGTCGCCCCGTTTAAGCCCCTATTTTTGAAAGTTTCTTTAAACAAAGTAGTTACAATTCAATTTTGTTCTCATATATTTCTTTAAATTTCAGAAAGATTCATAAGGTCTTGTGGACTTATTGTGTCTGAATAAGACAACGCTCCAATTGCAATGGAATTAAGTAAGCCTTTCGAACTCCAAGATATTCCGAGTGTCGAATTGAAAACGATTGTGTTGGAATACTTTTCTTCGTTATATATGACTTTAAAAACCGAAAAAGTTAATAAAATTGGTTGATCATTATTAAAAAACTTTTTCGATATTACCTTTTCAGGACAATGTGCACCCGGACCAGGTTTCAAATGTTCATCAGTTGGTCCTTTATGTTTTATGCCCATGGAATACATTGGAGATTTTTTAGTTATAATTTGATATTCTCCGTCATAAGTCCCAGGACCAGGAACAAATAAAGTTGGTGAAACACGTGGTTTTTGTCGGCCGGTCATTGAGAATGCTGGTGCTGATTTAATGGTACCATCCTTGCTGCTGCCCAATACTGTTGGAATCCTATATACATTTGGAGCTGAAATATTTAAAATACCAAAAGTTATAGAAACGTTTTTGAACAAAGAGTATTTTAAGTTTATTGAAAAAGAAAGCTTTGAAAGTTTGAAGGTTAGAAGTGAGAATGGATGGGTTAGACTTGGTTCTGAATGAAGTCTGGAAAATGAAAAAATATAGGAGAGAGTTAGAATATTAGATTTTTTAGTTTAAAAATAGTGTTAATATTTATATTTTAAAAAGTTACCTTGATATTAATTCTTCACTTCCATTAGTCTGAACTGTAAATGTGTACGAAGCCTTTTGAACAGACTCAGCTTTAATACCATTTGTTATGGTTTCAGTGATTGTTGTAACAGTGGAATCAACGGCATCACCGTTAGTGAGTTTTTGACGAACTGTGAACATTAAGTTTTCAAAAAAAAAATTGTTTTTGTTTTCAAATTTCATTTTACGTAAGTGCCCATTTAAGTGCAAGGAAAATTTCAGAAGCAGATAGAACAAGAACAGGACAAACAAAAAGCAGACAGAAAATAAATAAATAAATAAGAAGAAATAAAAACGAAAAAGCTTACCGGGACTTGCTAAGCGTTTTTCACGTCTTTGCAAAATCCTATCTTGAACATAACCACCAGATGATGTTTGAGCTAAATTTTTATTTTTATGAAAAATGATTTCGAGAGAAATAATAATAATTAAAAATAAAAAACATTCACTGATAAAATATAAACAAACAAGAAAATGATAAAAATAATAACAACAAAAATTAACATTCAAAAAGATTTTTGAAAGATAGAATGCGCTATGTATTAAAGACACAAAAACGCAAACATTTAGAGACATTACAATGATTTGAATTTGATGATAGCAAGTAAGCTATATGAGGACTTACCTGAGTTAAGGCTTCCCTTAAGAGGGCCAATTGTGTACCCTGGGGTGTGATCTAAATTACAGTCCTCTGGGCGATAGGCTCCAGGAGCTGAAGAAGAAGTTTAACAGTTTTTAAAAAATCACATTCGATTTTGATTGGGTTGATGATTTTTTCTTAAGGAAATATAATTATAATAAGGATTGATTCCAATTCTAGTTGACTCAAAATGAATTAAAATCTTAAGTAAATATTGAACTACCCACAAAATGTATGGGTAACCCGAAAAGCCATTTTGACAGATAGTTTCGGAAACCACCAATTCTCTTTTCACAAACTAATAGTTCAAAAACAATTTGATACTGGTTTCAATTGTCAGTGTGTTTAATTTTACCACTGACAGATATTTGACATTTCTTTTAAAAACATTACAAAATTTTATTATTGATAATTGTTTTGACAGAATAAAAAGTATCAACAACAAATCTTATCACAAATATTTAAAAATTGAATTCCACACATCTTTCCATCTACTACATTTGACACCAACGCTGTTAGACATTTTGACATTTAAGTTAATCTTGTCTCATTCCTAATTGACATTTCTTCAGCAGTAATCAAACATGTTAACAATAATTAACTGTCAAATTTCAAATAATGGAGTTGGTATTTCTCCGTTCTTCAAATGTCATTGAGAAAAAGCAGTCTGACAGTTAATGCATCCAAGAGAGATAACAAACTTATGTCATGACAGAATTGTATAGAAGGCGTTGGAAAATGGAATCTATTGTTGTTATTAGTATAACTGTACCCATTTTGACACATGTTTTTTTATAAACTGTCAAAATTAAGTAAAGAAATCGAATTGATAATTCAAATTTTAATGGCACATAATTATTTTTGTGGGTAGCAATGAAATTATGCTATGTTTCTGAAAAAAACAATAATATTTATCTTAGAGACATTTTCTTCTCCTATTATTAAATTAAGCAATTTTTAGAAACTGACAGATCGATAAATCACTTCCAAATTTATTAGTTTGGAGAAACTGTCAGAGTCAGATTAACATTTTATTTTATGTCATTGCCAAAAACTTTCGTAACTTTGTAAAAAGAAGTCACTCGCCATTCTCTAACAAGAAAAAAGTATCGGATCCTTGAAATTTTTAACTTGATTGTTTCATTGGCAGCTGTCACTTTTGATAAAGCATTTATTCTGACAGATTGTAAAAATCAAACATGATTCCACTTTTGTGGACGGGTAGTTGCAAGTTGATGGATATTGAGAAAAAAGGGCAGATTGAAGGTATAGTTGTGATTTTTTTGATATGGTTTCGTGGTAAAAGATCATAAGTTTTGAAATGCGAACAAACTTTAGAAATTTGTCTCAAAATTATTAAAATTGATGCCGTGACAGTTTTAAAAGGAACAAGGCTTTTAACTTCTACCATTTTCTGTCTACTAGTTATGACAGAAATAGAAGTGACCTACAATTTTATAACTTGGCCGAACAACTCAATTAACATGCAGTACAATGAAGCTTCTGAAACTTTCGTGTAAAATGATGTTTTGACTATACTAAGTGTTGGTATTATACACAATTACTTTGCTAATATAAAGTTTCAAAAATATTAAATTAATTTTTTGCTAGTGCATTGCTTTGTACATGTTGTTTTCATACCTGGTGTGTCTTGGGAAATTTTAATTTCAGATTTCGTGCCAAATGTAAACGCGGGAGTGTGATCGAGTGAGTGTTTTTCAATTTCATATGCGGTGGGTGCTGTAAAAGTGCAAGACTTATTATGATTAATCTACGTTTTTGAACAAACCAACAAACTGTAAAAACTGATTGATCGATCAAACAGCTTGTATTTAGAAAGTTTGAGCCTTCGTCGACTTACCTGGGTTATCACTTGGCTTCTCACGGTTTACTCTAACTCCGAATGTGTATGAGGGACCATTGTCGAGATTGTGATTTTCAGGTTCATAAGTTCCTGGAGCTGGAGATTCACTACGGATGGGTGTTACGACCCTAACACCAAAGGTATAAGCTGGTGTGTGATCGATATTGTGCTTCTCCGGTTCATAAGAACCAGGTGCTGAGTGAGTAAGTGAGTGAATTATGCAAATAACCTTTGATTTCTATACTTGATCGGTCTTGTGCCTTACCTGGATTTTCATTGGGCTTGCTGAGATTCGCCTTCGTACCAAAGGTATAAGCTGGAGATTGATCGAGATTATGTTTTTCAGGTTCATAGTCACCAGGTGCTGGTGTGAGATAGGTCCTCTCTATGCGACTCCTTCCGGTTATTGTGTAAGCAGGAGTACTATTGAGATTGTGCTTTTCTGGAGCATAATCTCCAGGAGCTGGACTTTTACTTGGTTTGGCTGCTTCATGCCTTCCGGCGAAGGTGTAAGCTGGAGAGTGATCGAGAGTGTGTTTTTCCGGCGCATAATCTCCCGGAGCTGGTGTGGTACTGGGTTTGCTCAAATCGTGTCTGCCAGCCATTGAATAGGCTGGAGTATGATCGAGATTATGCTTCTCCGGACAATAATCTCCCGGAGCTGGAGTTTGAGCAAGTTTTTGTTGATGGTGTTTCTCTCCGAAGCTATAGGCCGGAGAATGGTCGAGATTCGATTTCTCTGGAGCATACGCTCCTGGAGCAGGAGTATTACTTGGCTTTGAGAGATAATACTTTCCGGCAAATGTGTAGGAAGGAGTATTGTCTAGGCGGCATTTTTCTGGAGCATAGTCTCCTGGGGCAGGAGTATTCTCTTGTTTTGGAGCACCTTGTCTTCCAAGGATGGTAAAGGCTGGGGTATTGTCCAGTCTGCATTTTTCCGGTGCATAATCTCCAGGAGCTGGGATACCATTTGGTTTTGAAAGATCGTACTTTCCACCAAATGTGTACGATGGGTTATTATCTAGCCTGCATTTTTCTGGAGCATAGTCTCCCGGAGCTGGGATACCGTTTGGCTTTGAGAGATCGTGCTTTCCGCCAAATGTATAAGCTGGGGTATTGTCCAAGCGACATTTTTCTGGAGCGTAATCTCCAGGAGCCGGGACACCGTTTGGCTTTGAGAGGTCGTGCTTTCCACCGAACGTGTATGATGGAGTGTGGTCTAGCCGACACTTTTCTGGAGCATAATCTCCTGGAGCTGGGACTCTGTTTGGCTTAGAAACATCGTACTTTCCTCCAAATGTATACGCTGGGTTATTATCTAACCTGCACTTTTCCGGAGCATAGTCTCCTGGTGCTGGGATACCATTTGGTTTGGAAAGATCATGCTTGCCACCGAATGTGTAAGAGGGATTGTTATCCAGTCGACACTTCTCTGGAGCATAATCTCCTGGGGCGGGAGTATTAAAGGCCTTTTGTGGATCGTGTTTTCCTCCAAAGCTATAAGCAGGCGAGTGTTCAAGATTGGCTTTCTCTGGGGCATATGCCCCTGGAGCTGGATTGGTATTTGGCTTCGAGGGATCATATTTTCCACCAAAAGTGTAAGCTGGAGTATTGTCTAAACGACAATTCTCCGGAGCATAGGCACCTGGTGCTGGAGTATCACTGGGCTTTGCCGAACCATGCTTACTAGCGATCGTATATGATGGTGTATTATCCAGACGACATTTTTCTGGAGAGTAGGCACCAGGAGCTGGAGTGTCTGCAGGCTTTGATGGATCGTGTTTTCCTGCGAAACTAAACGCTGGAGTATGATCAAGTCTGCAGTTTTCCGGAGCATACGCTCCTGGGGCTGGAGTTGTTGCTGACTTGAGAGGTTCATGCCTTCCGGCAAAACTGTACGAAGGTGTGTTGTCGAGTTTGCAGTTTTCCGGAGCATATGCTCCTGGGGCGGGAGTGTTGTAATTTGATTTCGGGTCATGCTTTCCACCAAAGCTGTAGGCGGGGGTGTGATCGAGCTTGACTTTCTCTGTTTCGTATGCACCCGGCGCAGGTGTGTCACTGGGCTTGGCGTGATTCACTTTCACACCAAAACTGTAAGCCGGCGTGTGGTCAAGCTTACACTGTTCCGGTTTGTATGCTCCAGGAGCTGGAAGATAAAAAATAAGTTTATTCAAAATTTGCCGAGAAATTTGATGGTTTGATTTTGTGTTAGTAAAGCAACTCACCCGGGGTATCTATGGGTTTCTCTGGGTTAACTTTTGAGCCGAGAGTATAGGCTGGAGAATAAGATAAGTTACATTTCTCCGGCTTATACGCTCCAGGTGCTAAATTATGATTGAACAAAAACCAACAAAAAAGTGCGTGAAAACCAAAACTCTACTCATCAACATGTGTTTGAGGGCATACCTGGTGTATCGTTTTTGAGCTCATGGATTGTCTTCAAGCCGAAGCTATAGTGTGGTGTACTGTCAAGTCTGACTTTTTCAGGACTGTATGCACTTGGTGCTTTAAGTGTTTTGAATATAAAATTGTGTATAATTTAGTTGTGTTCGTGATGAGGAACCAATTTTGTATTGAGTGTGTTACCTGGTGTATCGCTTAGAATTCTTTCATTAGCCTTGACCCCAAAACTGTAAGCAGGTGAATGATCTAATGTAACTACTTCGGTTTTATAAGCCCCCGGTGCTTTACAACAAATAAAAATCAAAAGCAAACATACATAAAACGAATAAAACACAAATCAACAAAGCAAAAACTACAAAAACAAAACAAAAGTGTTTCAAAAACATAAGTGACGTCTATTTTGAAATACCTGGTGTTTCGTAATTCTTAGGCGCACTGTGCTTCACACCAAACGAGAACTCCGGTGTTTTGTCGATTCTGTGTTTTTCCGGGCAGTAAGCTCCCGGTGCTGAAAGAACAATAAATTAGATTTCCAAATAAAATTAAATTAAAGTGTTCAAACAAAATTGCAAAGTAAAAAACAACAAAACATTGGAAACAGCATGCATGGTGGTTGACTGAAATCTAATCTATCATTCTCAACAAATAAAAATATACGGAAAGTGTAATAAATCTCAAGGTTCACGAAAGCTTTTCTACTCAAAGCAAATAAAAAAGTAAAAACTTATTTTGAAAACTATAGAAAAACTAATTTCTTAAACAAACAAAACAAAATAAAAATTTTGACCAACTTTACCTGGTGTTCCCTTATCAAAGTCTATTTTCGTCCTCCTACCGAAGGAATATTTTGGTGAACTCGCTTGGCATATCGAGTTATCGGGATGATAACTATTCGGGGCTATTTTTTGACGAATTTGTTTTTTGTTTTAATATTTTTGTTTTTTTTTTGTTATCTGTATGAAATGTTATTTTTTTATGTTTTTTGTGGAAGTAATTATTTGATTTTTTAAATTTTGATTTGTGAATGTTGAAAAGTGAAATTGCACACAAAATTTTGAAAGCAATAAACCAAAAATAGATTTGTAAATTATAAAAGATAAAAGCTTATAAACAAAAAATTTGCAGATGCATTTTTATATGAATATAGACACCGATGCCAAATTATAATGTGCAGGAGTTTTGTGTATTTACAAAGAATGTTCAGGAAAATGCAAATTATAGGAAAGTTTTGTTTTTGAAAATTTTAATGGAGGGTGTAAAATATACGAAGAATACAAATTTATGAGATTATTGGGAACAAAAATTATGTACAGATACAATTGAAATTGGGATATGTTTTTTCTTTGTGTTAAAAGTAGAAAAATGATGTGGAGTGGTTGAGACAATTATAGGTGTGATTTAAAAAGAGTTACAGTTTTGATTTGATATAAACAAAATAACACAAGTTATTCTGAGACTGTGAGTTTGAATGTTTTAATTTTGCATTTATTTTAGAATAGCGATAGATGAATAATGTCCCGAGTTTCCTGTTCATTTGCATTAATTGAAAGTTAGTTTCCAGGATCTTTTGATAGCCGAGCGTTGAAAATGTGCAGCAGAGAAAATGTTAATCGTAAAAGAAACCTAAACCTGAAAAAACGACAAAAGTTCCCCAGTTTCCCGATGTGAAAGGGGCCTTAGATTCTAATGCCTAAATATATAACATTACTTAGATTTCAATTTGCAAAGAACTTCCTTACATTCGTCTTATTTTTCGAATATTTTTGATAGAATCATTCGAACGCAATTTTTGTTTTATTAAATTTGCCTAAAACATATTCTGACATTTATAAATGTCAAAGTGTTTAAAGTGTCAAAGTACCTATGATACTAAAAAATGTTTTTAACTTCTTATTATCATTTTATGAACTCATGAAAACATTTTCAACAAAATATCATATTAACCATATTCCCGAGAAACATCAAAGAATTTATTAATTTTTTTCACAGGCTTAACAACCATGTCTTTTTTCGTAACAGTTAAATTTATTTTTAAATAATTAATACCTTACTTGTAGAACTGACAAATCTGAAAGACAAAGTGATAATTTGTTTAAAAGTGTCACTTTGGAGGAATGACATTTAAACAGCTTTTTTCTAAGTAAATAGACATTGACAGCTTGTGGGATTAATGTCTCTGGTCTTCTAGTTTAGAAACTTTATGTTATCCAACGATCAACTCTAGGTAAAGATTAATAGGAATGTTTCTATCACATTATTTCTCGAAAGTTTGTTCTGTCACTTCTGAGAGAAAACATGCTAAAAGACTACTGGGAATATAACGGCTGAGACATATATTTTTTAAGTAACGACAAATTTTAAAACACTGAAGAAAGCATTTTTTAATTTGACAATCGAAAAGACATTTTCGGAGTTTGCCACAATATTGAAAGTTGTAAGAAATCTATTATTTAAATAAGCATCTTATTTTTATTTTAGTGTCTTTTGGGGTAAAATGACAGGTGTGGTTCTTAAAAATACTGCATTTGAAATCTGAAGTAAAATTAGAAAAAAAACATATTTTTAAAAAAAAACTTTAAACAATTTTAGCGGCGCTGTTGTCAGAGGTCCCATCTCTCAACATTTGTTTAAATTTCATAAGATAACTGCTGGAGCTGCATTTTAATGTAGCCTGAAAAACAAACAGACCTAACGCAACAAAGAACATACATTTTGCAACATGCGAGCTGTCATTCAACAAAATGTATACAAAAAAACATTGGACAGTTTGTATTTCTAAAAATGTTCTCATCCAGATTGACAGGGCTGGAGAATGAATAAATACAACCAGATTTATTCTCAACTAGAAAAAAAATAGCTTTACATTTCTTTTCTTCTTTTTGAATTGTACAATTGAGAATACTTAAACGACGAGGTCAAAAAACTTTATTTTTGACAGCTAAAGCAACACATTTATATGAGACATTTTGTTTGTATTTCAGAGAATACAGAAACCTCCGAGATCTTAGAATTATAAACTGGCCTATTATTTAGAAATGACAGATAAGTAAAAAAGAAATAAAATGTGACTACAATTCTTTAACTATAGTTGAATATAAACACTGCTGTCAATGAGGGATACATTTACACAAATAAAGCTTAGGACAAAGAAAATAACAGAACGTAATATGTACATTTTGGAGTCCAAAATACTGTTTTAAATTATAAGAACTTTCGCTGAGTGTGAAATTCTGCTGCAGCTGATTTCGAAATAACCGACGTAAAATTTATTATTTATTTGCATTACTTGTGCAAACAAATTTCAAAAGTTATCACCCTGTGCAAAAGTTGATAACATCTTAAGCACTATTCACATGAACACGACCAACGAATGAACGAATGAACGAATATTCGTCGATTTTAACATTTCTTTCAAATGAGTGTTTTTAATTCGTCGAAAATCAACCAAAACAAGAATGATTTGTTTAGGTTAAGTACGCGCGATTATTTTACTCGTTGCGAGTGTGGATAATGTGGAACGCGAATAAAGTTTGACAGTTCGTATCAACTACAATTTTTTTCGCGACGAGTAAATTTGTTTCTCTCAATTTGTTAATATATGATATTGAAAAGTAAAAGTATGTATCATAAATCAAATAGAAACTATATTGCTATCGTTTTGTTAAGAATTTGTGTGGAAATATGTCATCCAACGTATATAAACTCACATTTTGTAATATATTCGTCGTTCGTTGGTCGTGCTCATGTGAATAATGCCTTAAACAACTCTTTGGAAGTATTACAACGTATTTTTGACTTGCGTGTTGGATGCGTTCATTTCACAAAGTCAAAGCAAAAAAAAAAAGACTTGTACTGTCGTTTAGAAAAATTATAGAATATTTCAAAGATTGACGACTTTTGTGAAAGATGAAAAGTTTTGCCACAATTTTTGATTATTGAAATTTTTGATTTACAAAAAACAGGAAAATTAACACTGCCTTGCCTCTAATAGAGGCTCAAATATAATTTTTAGACTCTATGGAAGTCAATTTGAATAAGGTTTTCAAGCAGCAACAGTTTCTTGAGAAGCAAATGTCATGAAGACCAATTCTTTCCAGAAAAAAAGCAATCTGCTGATGGAGTAAATATAACTTCCTAATTCAAAATGAAAGATTTCTCAAAATGAAAGGTTTTCAAAAATGAGATAGAAACATATACACAAAATATATCATCCTTGCTTTATATAAAACATGTAGCAAATCAATTTTACCTTCACCAAAATAAACCCTATAAACAAAGAAAAGTCCTGAAAACACGAGTATATGAAAAACTGCGAAACAGGGTGCGGTATACATTTATACACGAAAAAAAAAAAATATAAAGCTGAATTTTTACAAAACAAAAAAAAAATCTTTTAGATTTTACCTGGTGTGTTATTTATAATAATAACCAAAGGTTTTATTCGAAATGAATATTGTGGTGCTCTTCTTTTAAAAACATTCAAATCGACCACTTTGTATTGGTTTGGGGCTAAATAAATAAGAAAAACAAACTATATTCTAAATTAATTAATTAATTAAAATAAAAGGACAAAATCAAGTTTCTATTTTTAAAGCCATTTACAACATAGGTACGAAATATTTATGAAATAAGCACGAAAAAAAGCCTTGAGTTCAATTTTGTATACAAAAGTGAGAAATAAAATGCTTGACAAATTTAAGAAAGTAAAGGTTTGTAGAAAAAGCTGAAACAGTCAAAATTATAAATGTTCTTCATCACCACCCTGTGCTAAATTATATAGGTACCTTGTTTTCTTTTTTCATTTTAAATATATAACAACCCTGGATTTTCTTGATTATTTTTGCGAGGTGTCTTGAGGCCTTTTTTTAAATTGAATTTTCAAAAAGTTTTTCTTTTCTTGATCTTGAATTTTTGATGACTAAGATTCTATAAAAAGCTTAAAATTCTAAAAATTAATTATTTTCTTTCTTTTTGAAAACCCATCCATTCCCACTTCTGACCACTTGTAACCACAAAACAAACGAACATATGAAGCACATCTATTTTTTAAGAATATAGACAAAAATGATGAAGCAGACACACAAATAGTTGATGAATCCTTCGACATTTTATATAAAAAGAATAATTTATGTACAAAATGGAAAATTGAGATAGAAAATCAAATATGAATGATCAAAGTTAAATTTGTAGGAAAACACATTTACCTGGAGTAGTACTGGTTTTTTCTAAATTTTGTCGATAGCCAAATGTGTATCGTGGAGCCGAATCAACAACCGATTTGGCTGCCTTATCGACATTATACTCTCCGGGAGCAGGTGTTTTGAAAGTTGTCTTTTGTTTGGGGCGCGATTGTAAGGACATGGCTGGTGGGGTATCTTTGCCTTTGACTCCTAAACCGGAAACATTATATTGCGCTGGACCGGGTCCAATTGAATCGTCTTTGCAGCGATGTTTCTGACCGAAACTGAATGCTGGAGAGGCTTGTTTTTTGGAGTCTGTCACTTTGGTACCTTTTTTAAAAAAAAAAAACAGAAAATCTCGGTCAAAACATAAAATTTCCAAAGTCAAAAAGGTATCGATTGAACTTACCGACTAAATTGGGTAATTGTACACAAGCTGGACCAGGACTAGCTGCCTCTGCAGCAATTCTACCCCGACGTACTGTTGGCGTCCATGGCCTTTGTTCGAAACCAGCTCCCATGCTTAAAAGTCGTTTATTTTGTACTCGACAGCAGGGACTTGTTTGTCGTCGTTCTTGTTTTTTTGATGACTTCTCCGGTATATTTGGCTCCGCGAATCGTACCTAAAAAAAGCAAATGGAAAATATTTATATTTTAAAGGGAAATTGCTTCGATTAAAAGATAACGACCATTTTTAAATCTTCGGTTTACTCTTGGTTTTAAGAACAAAAAAGTTTATTTAAAGGCTTTTGACATTGAAAAGCTTAATGATTGGCTTTGATTTCAATATAATTTTTTGAAGTTTAAAATATTTTTATATTAAGTGTTTCCATTGACAGTATTTTGATCAAACTCTTTTGAGGTGATTAATTTTGAAATTTATGTCTCTTTTTATTTTGCTCACACTCATTAAAAAAAATGTTTGGCTCACTTTCCCTGAATACTTTTAAAGTAGTATTCACATGAGCGCGACCAACGAACGACGAATGAATTACAAAATGTGACTTTATATACGTTTGAAGACATATTTCCACACAAATTCTTAACAAAACGATAGCAATATAGTTTATATTTGATTTATGATACATACTTTTACTTTTCAATATAATATATGATTAAATTTAAGAAAACAAATTTATTCGTCGCGAAAAAAATTATAGTTGATACGAACTTTCAAACTTTATTCGCGTTCCACATAATCCACACTCGCAACGAATAAAATAATCGCGCGTACTTAACCTAAAAAATCATTCTTATTTTGGTTTCGGTGGTGAATGGTGTTCGGTTGTGGCTTCATTCGCGACGAATTAAAAACTCTCATGTGAAAGAAACGTCAAAATCGACGAATATTCGTTCATTCGTTGGTCGTTGGTCGTGCTCATGTGAATAGTACTTAAGAGTGAAAGAAATGATCAAACGTCAAAATGTGACCCTAACTGTCAATTTGTGTTAAGTCTTGTTGCATTTATAAAAATCTTCATTTGTCAAAAAATAATTTTTTAGTTATGTTTAGTCTTCAATTGTCAATCAAACGTTAATTAAATATGTATAAGATCCGATTTGCGTAACGTATTGTCAGGTAGGTAGAACTGTGTGATCTGTCAGAATTTTCAAATGTCAAATTCAGTTTTTTATATGCAGCTGTAAGTTTTTATGTTTATATTTGCTCAATATACCAAGCTCATTTTGTGAACCATAATCAAGCAGAGTTATTAAATAATTGTCAAATGTGCTCAATCTGTCAAAATCTTCAGTCCTCAAATGTTAACTTCTGTTTTGTGTAATGCAGTTAATTGCAATGCGTTCTATAATACATTTATTTTGGGAACAAATTTCGGACAGAATTTTTAAATTATTTTCAAATGATTGGAATCTCAAAAGGTCGTCATTTGTAAATTGTCAGTACTGGTTCTGCGTTCTGTCATTAGCTGTCACTGTCACTAATTTTGCATTGTTGTCACTTATTTTATTAAAAGATGTGTGATTTATGTGAGGAGTACATATTTCTACGACGTCCGAGGTTTTTGTATTTTCAGAATTATTAATTAAATTTCTCATGCAAATCTTTCAATTTTTTCTGTCAAACCTTTGGTTTTGACATCTCAATTATTATAAAAGTTAATTTGACTTATAGGCGAAAACAAATAGTGCATTTTTTGTAGATCTAATTCTCCTTATCAATCTGACAGAAAATTCCCAACAATTTTAGAAATATAGAACGGCCATATCAGTTTGAATGTGATTGTGTTTTAAATGTCACTTTTTGATTTACCGTTATCTGTAAAAGTTCTTACTTTCAGATATCAATGAGTTTTCAATATTGAGATGTCACTTATTATTTTGACACTTGTATGTCAATTGGCCTCATATTAAGTAAAGTTTTTCGGAATTTTTTATTTTATAAGTATAAGGAATGTTTGGAAAATAAAAAACTGATACGTCAACGTCAACGTCAAAATGCGGCGAGCATCCTTCAACTGACTTTTTACAGAGCGCTCAAACGGCTGCGGCTGTTTTCAGCTTCTGGGCCATGAGGGCACATAAGGCAGTGTTCACATTTGACTCACTCATTGATCATTTCCGTACGCGAGCCGACGCTGTCATTATTCGCGAACATTGAAATAAGGTAAGAATGTTATAAGTTTGAATGCATAACATAAAATGTGTTGACGTCTAAATGATACCAATCTTAAAATAAAATTAAACCAAAATCAAACTCTCTTGGACACAAAATTAAAAACAAGATTTTCATTCATTTCAATTGACATTTTGAGAGTTCTTCTTGAAATCTTTTTCCTTCAACTTGTTTAATTTCTAACACAGTGTTATTTTTTTTATTTTTGAACTAGAAAACAGCGGTTGCTTCAAACTAGATTTTTAAAAAAAAATATTCAAATTACTCTACTTAAAAAGTAACGTGCAGCCTTGGCTTGGTTCTCTATTCTAGTTTTCCACTTTACTCGTACCTTTTTATTGTAATTTCACTTTTTTTTCTAACTTAATAGCTTCCAATTTGTCTATAACAGCTTCAATTTCCGTCTTACTTTCCTAAGTTTAATTTGTAAGTGATTTACTTTATTTCAACCTTCGATATCCAGTATCAAAAAACCAAAGCTCTATAACAACTGGCACTCAATCTATTTTTGTTGGCTTGGCCTTTTCAAAATTTGAAAGGAGTGTTAAGTGAGGAAAGTTATACACTTTTCAGCCTTGATGAATCGACATTTGTTTTTCTCTCATAGTCATTATTTTAGTCTAAACAGCCGAAAAAATCAATTCCTAATTACACACTGCAATCAAGCGTGCTTATTACGATAGTCCTCATCATCAACCCTCCCAATAGAAAACGAAAACATTCCTTTAACAATTATTCCACATAAAAACCTATTTTTCGTCCTTTCCATGACAATGACATAGATTAAAGGATATACCCCTCATTTTTGACATATACAGAATAATAAAGTAAACATAAAATATTTGCATTTTTTGAACTACGAGTAGCATAAATATTTCTATAGGCATAAAGGTATCTCTTATATTTTGAGTGACTTCTTGGGTGAACAACAACTAGCAACTTGACCTAGATTCTTATGCTGTTTGGCCTAGAAGAGACACCCAGTTCGGATAGGGCATAGGGTAGGTTGGTACCCCTTAATGTCTGAAATTGTAGGTAGGTCGTCAATATATTGTGCTGCTCACCTTTCATGTGAAAAACTATGAAACAAAATCAATTTTCCTGTCAACCTTTTGTTTTGTTTGTTTCTAAATGGAACACACATGTGGATAAAAAGAAAACAACACCAATCACTATGACAGTGAGTCTTTTCTAAGTCGATTCGATTTATGGTGGTTTGGTAGCTTGAGTGTTGGAAGTTCTAGTTATTTTTTGGAGTCTTCAAACTTCAAGGCTATGTGTATTATAGCACCACCACGACCAATCGAATTGAGGAAGTTTCGTTTTCGAGGTTTCTTGTTTTATTGAATTCAATACAATGGGGTGTTTTTTCTCCTTTGGTTTTGAGTTGCATGTAGACATGGTTTAGTTTTTCAAAATGCATATCATGAATGTCAAAATTTATGTTCGAGGTACTAGATTGTACCAATCTCTTTATGAGCTTGGTGCTGCTGTTGGAGTAATAAATTTAATTTTCTGACTAGACTTTTCCGTCTGGGCTGTCGTGTGAGTTTAAAAATATTTCCTTGTATAGAATGTTGTAGAAAAATTCAAATTCAGTAGCGTGCTGTCTAGATTTTTCTATAAAATGATTTGTTATAGTTTCATAGTTCAAAAGTTTTGTGTATCTGACAACATTCTCTTTATGTTTACATGAAAGTGTGGCAACATTCCATAAGACTTATAATATAACAACAATATTCCAGTCCAGAGACAAGAAAATATAATGAATTTCGTGCACAAATTTTTAAGGTTATATAGAGGGGAAATAGAAACGTTTCAATTTGACTTAAAGTACTGTGAAGAAGAAATATACTTCCAATTTTAGTACCTTTAAAGTGGGGGTGGAACTTACTC
Organism: Eupeodes corollae; assembly: GCF_945859685.1. Classification (NCBI taxonomy): domain Eukaryota; kingdom Metazoa; phylum Arthropoda; class Insecta; order Diptera; family Syrphidae; genus Eupeodes; species Eupeodes corollae. Next base: position 128,454,771 of record NC_079149.1, read on the forward strand.
CATTAATTGTTTGGATATAAACTTCAGTCATGAATACGTAGCTCTGATCTCGATCTTATTAAACGTTTATATAGACAAATTTAGCTTTTTTTGAGTTTTTTTTTTTTTTTAATATCCATTGAGAACTTAGCTTTTCTTCTATAGATTTTGACACTTTAAGATTTGACGGATGAACTTAAAAATCCTTAACTGTATGAGCAACGGATGTGAAAATTTATAGTTTTTGACAAAAGAAGATCATAATTTTTAATCCGAAAGTTTATGAAATTTGAAAATGTATTGTTTAACAGTTTTGACAGACAGGCAATAAATTGCTGAGAAGAAATCAAATGTCAATTATGACACTTCTACTATGGTTAAATTGTTGAATGATAATAATTTTAAATCCATCGACAAACTATTCATAGAATTCTAAAGTCAGCTTGATTGCCCTTTAAAAAATCGAAGAAGGAACTTAACGAAAGATATTGACGGAAATGTCAATGTGTAATGTCATATAGTTATTGGATTCTTCCACACGAGGAAACTAGTCTCCTGTGTTTTGTATCCTATTTTTCTAAACAAAAATCGAAGTTAGCATCGACTTATCTATATATATAAAAATAAATTGCTATTCGTTAGTCTCACTTAAACTCGAGAACGGCTGAACGGATTTATCATATCTTAGTCTTGAAATGCTCATGGACATCTAGGGAAGGTTTAAAAGGCGAGAAAAAATCGAATAGTTTCCAGGAAAACCCTAAAAACAGCCCTTTTCTATTGTCCATACAAACGTTTTCTAGAGTCAATTTGAACTGTATTGCTATTCAATAAAGTTCATATTAAATTATAATCAATTGTTGTCTAAGCAATTAAGGCGTGTTCCTAACGTCAAAGAGTCACTTTGCATAAAGTTCAAATTCAATCATATCTATTAAAATAGTCTTCGCGTGAACTTAGATTAGATTAGATCCTCCTAATGTCGAGTTCCGAAAATAAACAAAAGTGAATCGCGAACGTGACAATAAAATGTAATAAACTGTTAGGAGTTCTGATTTCCAATTAATTTGGTCGGCTTCGCAAAACTTAATTCATCCAGGACAGTTTAGATTTTAAACGCTTACAATTTCCAGTACGTCTGGCCTTTGCGATGACAATAACTAAATCGCAAGAACAGTCTTTAGAAGTTTGCGGAATCAACTTGGAGTTCAACTGTTTCGCGCATGGATACGTCACGTGTTTGTCGGAAAAGTGTCTTCTTTGTTTATTCACGCACCACAAACATATAGTTTATGAGAAAGCTTTAAATTGATAAACAAACTGCATCATAACAGTGTGTGTCTGTTAATAAAAATTCAGTTTCTTTAAGTAAACAACATGATGTGTCGAAAATAATAATAAATTTTCATGCTTCATTAAAAAAATGCTTTTTTATTCAATACGTTTTGTTTGCTTTGAAATAAGTTTAAACAAAAGTTTAGGTCTTTTATTTATCGATTGAAGCAGTACGAAGTCTGCCGGATTAGCTAGTACATATATAGTAAAAAAGGATTGCTTAAAAAAATAAATAACAACATTTTAGATAAGACTTTTTAAATATTCAAATTTTGGCCGGATCTTAATTGAAAAGTCTCGGTATAGTTGTGCATTAAGACAAACTGAGTCTTTTCTCGTCTCAAGGCCTACTTTGGTCATAATCATTCGATTTGACGTAATTTTATATTTTTTTTTCATCAACATTATTCAAACCAGTTTTATAAATAAAATTAATTCCGATTCTAAGCTCACACCATTAAAAGTTGAACTCACCATCCTAAAACTTTTAATTTTTACTTTACAAAAACAAATTTTATTTGCACAGAAAGTGGGTTCATTTATCTTGACTTTTTGTTTTACAAAGCTGAAGTTATGTCTTATTTTTTTAGGCAGCTCAAAAACTAAAGTTCCTTATTTCTTTTAAAAATATTTTAGGCACAACGATGGTTGAGAAGTTAAAAAAAGTGGGTCCTTCCATTCCAACCGTCTGTCTTGGCCCCTACAGCCCAAATGATTGGGTCGATTGACTTCAAATTTGGAAATTAAAGTTTAATTTGTTTAAATTTGTAGTACCCGTGGCATGATGGTTAGTGCGTTGGACTGTCATGCAAGGGGTCTTGGGTTCAATCCCTGCCTGTGCCACCTTAATTTAAAAAAAAAAATAATTTTCGCGGGTATTGCCTCTTGCGAGGAATTGACAAATCCTTCAAGAGTAATTCTTGTCATGAAAAAGTGCTTTCTCAAACTAGCCGTTCAGATTCGGCATACAAAATTGTAGGTCCCCTCCATTCCTGACTCGCACACAGGAATGGTTGAGAGTTGTAAGTCACTAGGCCCTGGTTCACAACGGACTTTTGCGCCACCCCATTTTTTGTTGATTTGTTTAAATTAAATACTATGCCATTTTACATTTAATAAAATATTTACTTAGTTTTAAATTTTATCATTATCTATAAATAGCTTTAAATATAAACGTCTAAGAATACGGGAGGTTTTTTGCCGGACCCTGTATTTCGTAATTTTAATTGGATTCCATGAACCAAGCTAGTAAAGTGAATGTTAAAACTCTAGAAAAACAGAATTGTAGACAATTTACCCGAAGCATTTGTTTTAAGTCTTCGATTTACGCCATCGTTTGTTTGCACATGAAACCAATAGAAAAACGAATTAAACATTTCTGACTACCCGTGCTTTATTGGAAAAACTATTAATAGTATAGTAGAATTTTACACGAACAACAAAAAAATATCCGTAGTATGAATACTACCGATAAAAGTTAAAGTAGAATCTTACTACGGTAGGGTTTTTGACATTAATACGAGTCTCGAATGGAATTTATGTGATTTCGTTCTCGATGTTGGTACGATTGATATTGCATTTGTATCTCGATGGCAGTGTTCGTTGAGTAATTGTGCATTTGGAAACATGTGTGTTTTCCATTGGCGAAAAAAAATCAATCTGTTACTGTTGATATTATTTAGTTTTGTTAATGAAAATGGACTAACTGGGCTTATTTTGCAAGAATAGAAAAGATAATTAAGTTTTGCTATGTTTCCAATAAAGGTTTATCTCAGTTTAGATTCATTAAATCTTTTTGGTGTTTCCACCGCATAAGAAGATTTAAAAATGATAAAGCTTGACAGCACTTTCTAAAACGCCAATGGTGTTTCGATGTTTCTTATGAAATGCAATTGAGATTCTTTGATTCGTGTTAAACAATGAAGAACTCAGCACTTTCTAAAACGCCAATGGTGTTTCGATGTTTCTTATGAAATGCAATTGAGATTCTTTGATTCGTGTTAAACAATGAAGAACTCAATATTTCAGCAACATATAAGAAAACGCTATCTACTCCATGTGCAATTTTAGTGTACATAAACATGCGAATAAACAGACCACAATGCATTACCGGTAAAACCAGCTCTTCCACCCAGGTTTTTCTTCACAAATTTTGAATTGATTCCGATCCCCGACCGAAACCGAGTCAAATCAAGCTCATGTCAACTCGATTCAGTTATTTAAAGGAGACGAACTTAAAGTTCGGTTCAATAACACATAATTTAGTAGTCTACGAACAAACCCCTTTCTTGAAGTTTTTGTTTAATAACCTATTTTAATAGAATCTCAATTTCCAGATGTTTTATTGAAATTTCTTCTTGAAAATTGTTCATTTTATTAGTTTTAGTTACTTTGTTTTGCTGAAGTTAATTTTAAATTTTGATTTTCACAAAATTTTCTTCTATTTGTGTGAGTTTTTTTATTATTATTCTGACAGATCTGGCTACTGCCGATGCCTTTTCTTGGGAATTTTGTACTATACTATTTATGGAATGCCAAAAAAACACATGTTCTCCAATGTTAACAAAAATTATCCACAATCAAATCTAATTTAAAATCCATAAAAATAATTAAATTTCTAATCAAAAAGTTTATATACCAACATTCCTTGAACCATGATTGTCTTATCAGTCCCCTGATATCACAAAAATGTTTAGCTAAAGTTCAAGAACGAAAACAAAAAAAATAACAAATTACTTTTACTCACGAAACAATAATAAACAAATGATATTTTATTTTCTTGTTTTATGGTATCGATTCACATGCTTTTGAAAAGTAATCAATTTTGTATACGATTCGCGTTATACTAAATTTTTCTACAGGTCTGTAGTCTCTAACCAAAACAGACTTTCATTACAAATTTAGAACTAAACTATAAATAAATTTAATTTTTCTATTTAACAGTAATTGAAGTCTGTTTTCTTTTTTTTTGTTATTCTGTCAAAAGCCATAAATTCAAGACAGCGTCTGACCATTTTTGGTAATGATGTGTGAAGTGTGATGACAAACTTTTATATTTTTCCAAAACACCCACAATACAAAATCAAGAGAGACCTCGAATTTGACCGACCATAAATACCACTTTTTGTTTTTAGATATATCGTGAATAATTTCGATCTCAAAACCTCATGACTATACCAAAATTGGTGTTGTTGGTTTTTATTTACCCGGCTACAGGCTATAATCATTGTCATCACAGTAATTGCGGATAATTGAAGTAATTACGTGGTGATGTAATGAAAATCCACCTACAAAATACACCTGCCAAAACGAAGTAAGAAACCATATGGCTTCTAAATTTTATTACCCGTTAAATGATCACCTTTGTAAAGTTGCACAAGGACTTTTGTTAGGTCCGAAGTCATGGCATATAACAATAACATTATAATAATCTGTTTGTCCCTGGCCATGGCCATGGCCCTGACTGTGTGTGGAGGATGTCTTAAAAGCTAATAAACTAATTAACAATTTTTGATATGAATCTTTTCTTTTTCATAAAAGTCAAATCAAAGCATGAAATGGCGGAGAGCAACGGTGGTGGCGGTATAAAACGATTAAAATCTGTTTTCATAAGACGGAATCGGATCCGGAATCGTATGTCAAGGTTTTCCTTTGACACGCTATCCCATCAAGCTATGGCTTCTTAACCTGCTAACACACACCTTCTTGACCGGAAGGAAATTCATACCGCCTTCTTCTGGCAGCACAAGAAAAAGGACCTAAGGTTAATTAATTTATTCAGACCAACTTGTGTGGCTCTGTGAATTATTAGTTTATCATAAAAGCTAAATCGAAAAATTAAAAAAAAGGTCCTCACGACAAAGACTTGTTGAGAAAGTCTCTCTGCTTTCTCTTCTTATATCCTTGGTTATAATTATTATTAGACAGGAACTTAAATTGATAAGTTTGAGGAACAAATTGGAATCATGTTTCCTGGTGGTGTATCTTTTCGTGACGATGACGATGATGTCCGGATTACAAGGAAGCAATTAAGTAGCTTGTGTGGAATTTTATATGTAAAAATTTGATTTATGATTCGGGCGTGTTTATAGACATCAGTCTGAGATTTTATTTATTCAAAGCTTAATTTTTGTATTCTTGATTTTGTTGTCATCTTGATAAGAAATTCACGTATTTTGAGTGAATTTCTAATTCGCATTTTAGTTGGCAATTTTTGATCATAAATAAACACAAAATGGGAGGAGTGTGTAAGTAATCATTGTAGTTATAGAATATAATTGATGTCGGTTATATGAGATCATTATTTATTGTGGAATAATGATTTTTGCTATTTTTTTAGCTATACCTTTGAGTTTGGGTTGAGACTTGAGAGTTATAATGGTTGATGATTTATAAAAATTAAATAAAATATGAAATTATGAAAGCTAATCATGATTTTCTCTTACGATTGATGTCAAATATAGGTTAATGTCAGTCAATGTGGTTTTGGTTTTATTTATCAGTGAAATGAGATCAGTCTAGTTATGAGCTTAAAGAGATTTAAGGTTAACTTTTATTCGTTCCATGATAATAAGTACTTATAAATATGTTTTTTTTTTCTAGAAAGTGTGTAGAAGCCTTTAAAAATTGATTTAACTGTGATATGTCAATTGGAAATTGGTATAAAGCAGAGAAGCCATTTGTCTGTAAGCTGTTTGTAGATTATAAAAGTTATATTTTGTGTGTAGGGTTATTTATTGAATTATTATTATTTATTATTATTTCTTCTTTCAAATAAGTTGAAAACCCTGTTTAACGCCTTAAGAAATAAAAAAAAGATTAGGTCTTGAAAGGAACTATTAAATTTTTCTAAATTTTTAATGAAGTATAACACATTCGTGCTGTGCTGTTTAAGATGAAAGCTCTGTATTATCTTATTAAAAATGTGATTGAAATAAGACTTAAGAATAAATATTTTTCTTCTGTCAACTTAATTCATAAGTTATAGACACTGTTAGTAAATTTATAACCTTAAAAGATGAAAATTTTGTAAGAGCAAAGTTTTAATTTTTTGTTTTTTATTAATTTGGCATACAGTTTTGCATGAGGATTTTGTGTTATATTTGAAACTGACAATAAGGTTACAGTTGTGACAAATTATTTTTGTCATAGAATTGATTTCAATTCAGTGAACGATATTGAAGCCATATTTTCACAAAAGTTAAGTTATGATAAGTGGCACATAAATCAAAAACTTGTTGTTATGTTACTTTCATGAAAATATAAAATTAATAATTTGGTTGGTGTTACATTAACAATAAACTCTAAGCGTTTTTCGTCTCACATGTCTAAGTGAAAGTTTAAATTAAAAATAATTGTTACGGCTGTGAAAAGTAAACTTAAGGCTTGAAATTTAACTTAAAATTAGTTTTGACACTTTTGAAAGTTGAGATAAATGGTAACTTGATGGTTAAAAACCCATTTCTTCCAATAAAAAATGTCTTTAAACATTCAAACCAAGAATACAAAAGGTTATGCAATCTCAAAAAAAGAACTTTATTTAAAAAACACTGCTTCTAAGCTCGTTGAATGCAAGGACTCGAAATCTTTTTGGAAGCCAGTACAAGTGTTGAGTGGGCGAAATAGGACGGTATTGTTCACAATTGATGAAAATCTACTTGCTAATTATTTTGAAACTCTACTTCTGCCTGACCCTAATATAAACACAATGAGCTTTGCATTCCCCGATGTCATTATTCCTCAACTGGAGTCCAATCTCACAATGGTTGAACTAGTAGCTGCTTTTAAAAAAATGAAAAATAACAGAACATCTGGATCTGCTGGGATCCCAGTAGAGTTTTATATTTTTGGAATATCTCTTAGAACTTTTAAATAGAATATTCATTGAAGAGAAATTTTCGTCTGTCTCGAATTACAGCTATTTTTAAAAAAGGCAACCGTAATTTGCTAGAGAACTATTGAGGAATTGCTGTGCTTAACTCATTAAGAAAAGTGTTTACACAAATACTCTATACCAGACTTACGACCTGGGTAGAAGATAATAATATGATAAGTTGCTTTCAAGCTGGTTTTCCAGCCAACTTTTCAGCTTTTAATCAAATTTTTGTTATCAGCAACACTGCTAGGCGTTTTATTGATAAAAAAGAACTTATATGCCTTTTTTGTTGATTTAAAAGCGGCTTTTGACACTATTAATAGGAGTCCTTACTTTATAAGCTCTCAGCAATTGGCCTATCTACTAAATTTATCAGAGTCTACGAAATTTTTTTCGAAAACATGATAAATGGTAGAAAAGTATCTAGAGAATTTAAATGTGAACCAGGTGTCCCCCAAGGGTGTGTTCTAAGCCCTATCATGTTTGCACTGTATATGAACTATGTCGAAAACAGTATACCTAGGGAAGTTCAGTTCGGGGATATTACACTTAAAGTCTTGTTATATGCTCACGATCTAGTGATTTTATCAGATAGTCCGCTTACTCTTCAGCTCCAGATAAACAAGCTAAAACAGTTTTCTGATCTATGGGATCTTAGAATAAATACTACAAAATCCAAAATATGGTTTTCAGATCTCGAAATAGATTAATGGGCGTAATATTGGACTTTATATGGTGAGATAATTGAGGTCGTAAATGAATTTAAGTATCTTGGGTATACAATGACATATAATCTTACCATTCAAACTTTTATTGAAGAAAAAACAACCGCTGCAAAATTTGCAATAAATACAATGTGGCCCCAGTTCTTCGGAAATAAACTCGTAGACCCAATTTTAAAATTCAAAGTTTTCAATGAAGTAATGAAAGTATATGGTTTCGAACAGTTCGAGGAAATGGAAAATATACAGAGGTATTTTTTCAAGCCAATTTTTAGGTTACCTATCAACACTCCTAATTATGCTATCACCTATCAGAGTCAGGTTTACCTCAAATTTTCATGAAAAACCTAAAGGCTAACGCCGATTTTATGATCAAAGTTATGAAGCGGTCCGACCAAAAGTTGCAAAAAAGACTCCTTAAAATTAGTTTTAGTTGTGGATATAGTCCGGTCAAAAACTGGTATGAATCTTGCTGTAGCATTAAAAAATGAACTATATGAATGTATCTCTGTTATAGATGACCCGATGTATAGGCTTTGTGTTGCGCGAGGGACTGCATCAATATCCAGGAATATATACAGACAACATAGTCTGGAATTCGGTGAAGGAAACTACTTTAGAGAAGAGTTTACAGTTGAAGCACCCAGTGCAACAACCAGATAACTCCACTTTTTTTCGAAATATGTTTTTTAATGCAGAAATACTAAAAAAAAAATCCTGCATCGTTCGGTGTAAAAAAATTACAAATCCATTGACTCTTGGATAAGGAAACTCGGGTTTGGAGTTATCACTCTATTCAAAACGGAGCAAGAATAAGACATCTCCTGGAGTTGTCTTGTTTTTGCACCGCTTTTCAACACAGTTAATGCTTGTGCACCGCTTTAACAAAGTAAGCTTTTGCACCGCTTTCATAACAGTTAACGAGGTTTACAGCTATGAGTGTATAACAAAGTTTTTGCTTGAATCTACTGTATTGTTTTGAAATGTATCATTTGGTTCAGTTAATTCTTGGTGCGAGGGTACGTAATTAAAAAAAATGAGTGATAGTGAATCAGATTTTTCCATATCGGGCTCCGAATATGAAAATGGATCTCATGATGAAGAGACATCGAGTAGTGCTGATGCCTTACCTGTTCAAAAAGGTAATAAATTCATTCGAATGTTTGAGTTTTCAGTGTAATATTATTGGTTTGTATGGCTTCAGGTAAAAAGCGTGTGCGCAATCAGAAAGCGTGGAAAAGAAACGTAGCTAAAAGGAAGAGAGCAGAAGGCAAAAAGTACACAAATCGTAAGGGAAATACCGTAGCAGCAAAAACAATGGGCCAGCCATGCAGTTGCAAGAAAAAATGCTTTGACGCTGGACGCCAGAATCTGTATGCAAAAGTTTTTCATGAATTCAATAAGCTGTTTCTGAAATGAGCTTGATCTTCAAGATCAGAACGAAAATGCTCGATTTGAATTATAGACCACATAAAACAGACTTAAACCCTGTGTGTTCCCCTTTGCAACCTTGGTCAAAACGAAGACGTTTTGCATTTTTTTAGCACTTTGTCCAATATTACAGGAAATCTGAAGGCTCTACTTTTATTCTAGTTTGCTTTCCCAATAATCTGCCTGAGGAAGAAATTGTATTTACTAAAAACTAGTTGAGAACCACACAGATGTAGTCTTAATATGGATTGTTATACAACTAATGTTAAAAACTTAAATGTATTACTATTGTCACAAAAACTTTAAATTTCGTATTAGAACTTTACGTTCACAAGCATTTCCTAAGAACTCCTGCTATATTCTTTAAAAAATCAATTAGTAAAAACTTAATTTTTTAAGTTTATGTCAAATCGTCAATGTTGCTTTCTTAATATATTGTGTATACGGTTTTCAAGTACCAAACAAAAAGACAAAAAATTCAACTTTTCTACCATTGGTTCTAGAAGAAATATGTAAGTTATACGAATTGAATTTAAAAAAACAACTTAACTTCTTTTGAAGAAGAAATCATTTTTTCGACTTAGAAAAAAAATTGTGTATATTTTCACACTTGTGTCACACTTTACACATAAATAAATAAAGTTGTCATGTTTTACAAATAAAATGTTGCATCACTGAAAAAATCAATCTCTTTTGATTTCATAATCAGTTTTTTTTGTATTTATAGGAAACCTATAACTTAAAACATATAAAAACAAACGTCAGTCTATAAGTGTCATTTGATTGATGATTTCCCATCAGACTTATAAGACACCGAAAAACAAAATCTCATACTTAAACAAACCAAAATCAGTTTTGTAAAATCTTTACGTCTGTCATGAATCTGCAAACATATCCAAATATAGACACAAACAACTTAAAAGTCTTGAAAATGACCAGACTGGCATCATCATCACATTCGCATTCGCATCGCTGGATATTTGCTGTAAAGTAGATTTTTCATAGCTCATCAAAATAAGAAGAAAAAAGTTATGTATATAAATTGAGAACAAATACGTGATATGTGGGAGGCGAATGACGTTCAACAAGAAACTGACCTCATCGTTCCACTTTATGAGTGCTCTTTTAAATTTTTCAAAACAAAAAAGCAAACAAACAAACCTAAAGTCGAGAAAAACATGAATAAATAAACAGAACTTATGTACATGGTAAAAGGGTATACCTACAGTCTACACCACGCAGTATAACGGTACATTTCCAGTGTCAGTACAATTTATTCATAATGCAAACGAAGGAAATTTGGAACAAAACCTGAGGTGAATATTGAATTCAAAAATTCAATTACAATATAAAATAATAACTCAATTAGCCAATTGCATGAGTTATAATAATTTCAATTAAAGAAACAACAAAATTAAACGAACAATCAATAAAACATGAAACTAAAAGTCAAATCAATCTTAATTCGAGTTGATGTTTAGAAAACTTTATAAGAACACACCAAGTGACTTCAACCGCATCAACTTTGATAGATAGTTTGTCCATTTAAGCGTGCGTGCTTACGCGTCTTATGCTACCTGAGTATGTACAAATGGTTAAGGCCCAAAGTGGTTATAAATTGTTTTCACGTTTCTGTGTATTTTTTTTTAATTCAATAAGAAACAAAAAATTATAAATTAATTGCTCCAGTGACAGAAAAGAAGGCGAAATAGTACAAGAAAATAAAAAAAAAAAGAAAAATTAAACTGGCTATTAGCCAAGTTAGTTTCATTTTTCTTCTTAAGTTTTGTTGGAGGTAGGTCTTGGGGCAGGAAAACATGTTCCATAACATTTATTTATTTATCTTAGGAATGTGACATGCCTGAGGAATTCAGCCGACCATGCCGTAAAAGTTTGTTTTGAATTAAAACAATTTTAGATAACCAAAAACTACTTCATTTCAGTTTGAAAATAAAAACGATGTTAAAATATAAAAATATTTACTATACTCGCGTCCGTATTAATGTGCGAAATCATAAAAAGCTGACGTAATTTTTGCGTTTTTGTGGATAAACCGATGGTGGTGGTCTGCGAATTTATATTTTAGGATTTCAATAAGGAAGTCATCGCGTCGTCGTCGGTCGTTCGTGGTCTCCGGCTTCGTCGTCTTTTTTCATCGTCGCCGTCGTAGCTGATGGAACTTAAATGGAACGAACTATTTGGGAAGCTGGTTCAACGATCTTTCTTTTCAGTAGAACATCAAGTTTTTACGATGGATGGTTTTATGATTTTCTTCTTGTTTTCGTTAGTGATTGATTATTAGCGGTTGGCAAGTAATTAAATTATACTATAATTAATATGGTAGCTTGATTAAGTGAAGAATAGCAAAATTAACACTTGTGTCATTTTCTTGTTCCAAGTAGTAGTAGATACATTTGAATATACAAAAACGCCGTGAAGAGTTTTAACCAAATTTAACAAAATGTGTTAGCATATAAATTTTAAAAACTGTAATTTTTTTTAATTTTTAAGGAAAATAGATAAATGGATTCAAAGTTTTAAACGATTTAGCAAAATATTGACGTAACTTTATATGCTACCAAGTCAAAAACTGAGTTTTTAAATTTCAAAATATTGTATCATAAAATGACTTCTTTAAATTTCAACAATTCGCTGAACCTATACTTGGAGAAATAGATTGTCAAAGAATCTTCCACAGAAACTTTAACAGCAACGAGAACTTCGATTTCAAAAGTAACGTTAAATAGATTTAAAAGGCAACAGCGCTTTTGACAGCACTAGAATGAAAATAGCTGACAAATTTACAAATGTAAAATGATTTTATTGTAATTTGTTCAACTAATTTTATAAAAATATTTTCCACTGTCAAAATCGAAATAAATAGACAAAACAAAAAGATGGTTGTCACATTTTCATTTGAGTTTTGGTAAACCTGTCTCCTTAAAAGATGGAAGCAGCGGCATCAAATAAAGGGTTTAGGTGTAAAGGTGATTTTGTTTATGTATCTAAAGTCATTTATAAGCAGTCTCTAAATAGTGTTAATTGGTTGTTAAATTGTTTCTGTCAATCGGTTTGTCGCTAATGTCTTCTTAGTTTCTGACATTTGAAATACACAGTTCTCTGCATTACGGTTTTTTAACTTCCCATATAAAGTTATTGTAATGGGTCGGATTTGTCAAATTGAAAATGTTGACATTTCTTGACGTTTCAAGGTCCCTAGAGTCGAAATAAAAGACTTTTAGAAAGATTTCTGTGAGTGCGTGTGTACGTTCGTTCGCACGTCCGTACGTCCGTACGTTCGCGATGTTTTTTTCGTCGTCCATAGCTCAAGAACCATAAGAGATATCGACTTCAAATAAATGTTGTTATACATATAATAAGGCAGAAAGATGCAGAAAGGGCTCTCAAGAAAATTGCGTAGGTGGTTTTTTTATCATACCGTTTTAAAAAAGGTGAAAATTTTGGTTAATACTAAATATTTCGTGGACCAAAAACGCTAGAGACTTGAATTAAATTGTATATAATAAATTGTATATAATATATGGGATACCAAAAAAGTATAATTTTTGAAAAAAATCCAATTAATGGTTTTTTTAAATAAAAATAAAAACTGAAAAAAAAATTAGTCACCTTGAAAATTTTAGAATACAAAATGATTTTATCTCCAAAACAATTTTGTGCAACGAAAAATAACGTTTTTAACATCTGGTAAAATTTTGAGAAAAATTGAATTGACAGTTTTCTTACAAAGAATAAAAAATAAAAATGAATACTAAAACTTGGTAACAATTTACTTTCGACTCAAACAGCTTTTCAAAACTTAAAAATAGTGTCTTCAAATTGATAAAAATTGGTAAAAATTTGTTTTCGACTAAAAATCTATTTAAAAAAAGTAGATCTTGAAACTAACCTATTTCTTTATATGAAAAATATTGTTGGTAATTTAAAAATTTTCAAGAATAATTCAACTAACAACTTTTTTTTAATCCAACACGAAAATCTCCAAACTTGTAAGCAAGACAAATCGACAGAGGGGTTGGGAAGCTATCAGTGTGGGTCGCATACCAGCCAATTAATTATAAATCGAGAAAAAAACAATTCACACGAATGTTTCAATTGCTTGAAAATATTTGTTTGAATTTTAAATTACTTAGTTTTAAGATATATGTATGTTGTATTTCTTAAGAAAATACGCTCATCTGATATATAAAAATAAGTCCGGTTTTCCTTCATGAACGAACTGATTTCTACGATGTTGCATCCGTCGAGCTCTGTGAAGTTTACAGCAGACAGGAAAAATAGCAGAATTCAGGAAAAATTTCAACAGAGCAGCGGTGAACTCCGTTTAGCTTCCCATATTGTATTGTAGAAGTTCCGATTTGAGGATCTGATATTTTTAAAATTTGTTGACGTTTCAAGAGCCTATATTCTTACTATTGGGAATTTTTTTAGTCAACCATATCTCTTGAAACGTCAGAGATATCGACTTCACATAACGTATGAAATCTACAATGAAGGAATGATTCTGATTGAGGGTCAATGCTTGACTATTGCAAACAAGCTACTGATTGAAGTAAGAATGATTGCGCCAAATTGATCGATGCATTGAACCAAGTATTAAATAATGGGCCGTTGCTGAAACATTTATGCAAGCGGTGGACAATAATACTGGTGCACTGTTCTTTCTGGACGCTTTGGAGGAACAGGGAAAACATTTGTCTGTAAATTGATTTTGGCCACTATTCAATCAAGATGTGATATAGTTTTGGCATTAGCTTCATTTGGAATTGCAGCAACTATTTAACTCCACTAAATTTAAATACAATTGATACCGATTCAGTATGATAGGAAAATTGTTGATGCAATGCAAGCTCATTGTTTGGGATGCGTGCACGATGGCACATAAGAAATCACTTGAAGCACTCAAATTCACACTGAAGGATCTTCGACGAAGTAACAACATCTTTGGCAGCTTGATGATATTTTTGGCAGGCAATTTCAGGCAGACGTTGACAGTAATTCCCCGCGGAACGCTTGCAGATGAATTGAATGCTTGCCGGAAGGCATCACTTTTGTGGACTAGCGTAAGAACATTTTCGCTAACCACTTATATAAGAGTTCAACTTCAAAATGATCAAAGTGATGCACAATTTTATAAACAATTGTTAGCTGTTGGAAATGGAAAAGTGCCAGTTGATGCGAAAACTGGATTATTTACTCTTACCAAGGACTTTTTCCGATGTGTAGAATCTCAATTAGCTCTTATTAAAAATCTTTTCCCAAACATTAGTGAGTATTATCAGAATTACGCTTGGTAAAGTCAACGAACAATGCTCGCCTCAAATGAAACTGAATTTTACCATTCCGTACAAATCAGTTGATTCCATTCTTCGAATACCAATTATTCGAACTGATCTTCCGTTTGACTTAAAACGATTGCAATTTCGGGTAAGTCTTGCGTTCGCAATGACAATTAACAAGTCTCAAGGCCAATCGTGTTTGCGGGATAAATTTACAAAATCGTTGTTTTTCACATACGTTGCGTGTTCACGAGTTGGGAAAAAATCCGCTTTGTTTGTGTTAACGTCAGACCAAAAAACAAAAAAAAGTTGTTTACCAAAGCGCACTTCCATGAAACGTAAATTTGCGGACAAGTAAAAGGCTTCGATTCAGTATTTATTTGGATTCACTTTCATTTTTTAGTTAGAGAAATTCAACTAAATTGCACTTCATTTTTGTAATCGTAATGGATTCATTACTGTTGTGAATTGAAATAAAATGTTTCCTTTTCAAATATAAAACAAAACCAAATAATTTGTCTTCATCTTTTAATCTCCAAACGAAATGTTACAAAAACGAAGCCATCTGGTGGCGAAACCGGGTTTGCCGGGTTTGCTTGTAAAAATATAAATTAAGGAAACATTCAAAAAATTTAATTTGTATTCAATTTAAACTAACTTATTGAAAGTCCAATAATTGTAAAGATTTGCCTACAATTTTGTATGAAAAATTGAAGAATACTAAATTTAATTAATGAAGTCTCAGAAACTTAGTCTAAATTTAATAAATTTCCAATGAATTCCAATTTTATGAATTTTGAATCAAATTCAAACAAAATTATGTGATTTTTTTCTAACTGCGAATATAAATTTAATATTGATCTACCGAAAAAATCTTAAGATGTCCTAAAACAAACAAAATTTTCATATTGAAAATGTAGAATTACCCTACTGTCGAAATTGTATTTCAAGAAAAATTTTAATCCTTAACGATCGAAGTTGATATTTACTAACCCAGCGAATATCTTAAAAGTTATAAGACACAATTTTTAAGAGTAGTGCGCTATTTATTTTGCATTTTCAGAGTTAAATTTTTTAACCAACGATATGTGATCGATCAATGTTCGTGGAGTGTATTTTAGAATTGTACATTATAATTTCATTTCCAGAACTAATCAAAGATGTCAAGCTTGATTGATTTTTTCTCAGTTTTCTTTTTTATCTCAATATTTGTAGGTACGACTTAATTTAATTTGTTTGTCAATATCATTAGGTTACGTAAAAAAGTGTATGCATTTTTTAGTTTTTATTTACATTTATCTCCTTGAAATAAAGAAGATACGATAAAATGGAACTTCTTCACCTATAAATTGTTTAATTATTCATGCAAAGAAATATTTTGTCATAATAACAACTAAATAAATTTAATTTTGGAGTTAACAATGAAAATAATTTTCCCAAAAAGTATTATTTACCTACAAAGAAATAAATTTTAAGAATTCAAGAAGTATTTTGTTGTTTACCAATATGAAAATTCCATTGCAAAGTTAAAAAGTCAAAAATTAAAAACAAGTATCGTTGTTAGTTTTTAAGGAAAAAAATGAAACAAAGTTTTTTACATATCTGTTACATTAATACTTAAGTTGAAAAATTCTCAGATCTAAATCGCACTCGCTTGAGTCTTTTTTAACAATTTTTCACGAAATCGAGTTTGATCTTTTAACAATATTTTATTAGAAGAGTTTTAAGGGGCCGGTTATAGCTATCAGTAAAATGAATCAGTAAAATGTTTGTTTTTAGTTTTTGAACATGTTACAGATTTATTTCTAGCAAAAGATTGATGCAATAAGATGAATCCTATATTCAAGTATTTTTTTTTTTAAAGAAGCAATACATTTTAATTTTTATTTAATTTATAAATCCATTTTAATTTTTTTTGATGATGAAATTTGATTTTACTGAAAGTTGACTGAAACAAAAACAAACAGAAATCCATTTCGTTTTATTGTTAGTGTTCCAATTTTTTACTTTTCTGATCACATTATTCAAAATTTTACTGATAAAGCTCAACGTTATGTTCGAAAGAAAACAGATTGCTATAAGCGCTCAACAGTAATACATTTCATATTCCTTCTTTTTCAAATTTTACTGATGGAGTTTACTGATAGCTATAACCGGCCTTAAGTTAAAGGATCGAAAATAACTTAAGATTGAATCTTCATACACATTTCTTTAAAATAGTTCTATAAGCAAATTGGCTTTTGTGTTCAAATGTAAGAAACTGGTGACATACTTCCTCAGAAATTTAAGTTTTGCAGAAGCAACTTAATTGAACTTAAACCTTTAATTCCTGTTGGCTACACATGTCACACTCATGTTTTAACAACCTACAATACGTGCGTTTTGTTCGCATTTCATATATAGTAAAGTGAGAAATTCCCAACAAAACGATCCGCAGTGGCCAGATTTTTGTATTTAAAAATTGGTACAACTGAAAGAAGACCTGTTAAAATAATAATAAAAACTTTAAAAAGGGGGTTTGTTCGTATACTACTACATTAACATGTCGTGTTGAAGCCAGCTTGAAGCTCGCCTCAATTCTTTATATACCTGAATCAAGTTGAGATTTATCTATTCTAAACTAAGATAAACCTTTTTTGGAAACATGGCAAAACATAAATCTCTTTTCTATTGTTTTTTCTTGCAAAATAAGCCCAGTTAGTCCATTTTCGCTAACAAAACTAAATAATATCAACAGTTATAGATTCGTTTTTTCCGCAATGGGAAACACACATGATTCCAAATGCAGAACTACTCATCGAACACAGCCATCGAGATACAAATGCAATATTAATCGTACCAACATTTGAGAACTAAATCACATAAGATCCATTCGAGGCTCGTATAAATGTCAAAAACCTATCCATAATGAGATTCTACTCTAACTTTTATCGGTGTTATTCTCACTATGGATATTATTTTTGTTATTTGTGTAAAATCCTACTTTACTTTGGATAGATTTCCCAACAAAACACGAGTAATATATGGAATACACTACTAATTTCGGTTATTTATTTACCAACTTATCGGTTTCTAAAGTTTCTTAGGATATGTTCAGACATTTTTGTAATTTTGATATTCCGGTTCGAAAGAATTAGTTATCAGAAAACCAAAACAAATTAAAAAAGTGTAAATGGAAAATAAGACAATTTTCTGAATCTGAATGAAAAAGGCAGTTTTTACTTTTCTGAATACACATTTCTAGATGGAGTAAAAATCAAGCTAATAAGACAGAATTTGTCAGTTTATTTAAGTATTGAAAAAACTGTTTTTGGCTTAAATCGTCTTAACTTTTGTTTGTTCAATTTTCCAAGGCTGAAAATGGTTTACCGATGTACAGTAAATGAACTGAAGAAAGGTTTATTCAAAAACATTTTTTCGAACGTTTTTTTATTAAATACTTAATTTTTTTCACACTAAATAAATACATACTCTGCTGTGCTGTTAAATTTCAGATTTGACTTCAATGGTGTGAAAACTTAATATAAATTAAACCAAAAACCAATAAAATTCACACAATTCCCATAATTTGTATTCATTTCTACCAACATCAAAATTTGCATTTAATAATTTATTAAATTCTTATTTTTTTAATCGGTTAAACCCACGACTAAAAATTAAATTAAAAAAACATAACGAAAGTTATCATGTGAGATATATCTTCTAAATTTAGAACACTGCCAAATAATCTAGAGCAACTAATTCAAGTCCGGTTTTGAGAGCAATGTTCTAGTTCAACAAATAAAAAAAAATAAAAACAAATACTACATCACCCAGTTTTGCAAAAAGCTCTAGATTCTAGAATATTGGAGAAAGCGAAACTCTGTCAAGATATACATATGTAATAAATATCTAAAGTGTCTTTTTTTTGAAACCGTAACAAAGTTATAAGTTGTATAATACGGGGTATCTATCGAATAAGTACTGGTAGTATGTAAAATAGTTTAAGCATTTAAAAGAAGAACAAAAATTAACTTTCTCATGTAAATAAAAATAGAAACCTGATATTGATAATACAAAAATTATAACAATAAATACCTCTCTTGTTGTTCTCTTATCTTATCAAAAAAGTTGTTTAACATACGAAGAGCACTTCCATCACCTAATAAATAAGTGACATCATACACAAATTGAACTTGATTATTTCTCCATTGAAATTAAGTAAGTAGAACATCTCCCAACCGCATTCAATATAAAAATAATAATTATTATTATACAGCTATGGCCAAAATAATAAGAACACATTTAACCATTTATTTGTTATAATAAGTATTTTAAAGTTTGTGATGATTTGTGATGGGTTAAAAATTTATATTAGCTCACAACATTTTGGAGTCCAATTGCTTCAAAATTAATAAAAAGTCTGACCAAAAAACGAACAATTGATTTAAGCTTCAAAACTAAATACATTTCGAAAAAAAATGTCAATTAATTTAATTTTTGTAATGAAATATTTGGTTGAAAATTCCTTGTAAAAATTTAATTAAAATAATTCTATTTTTCAGCTAAAGGTACTGATGTTTTTCTTGATGAAGTGAATACCAGAAATTATTGACAATTCTTAAGAGATTATTCTTCTTTTTAGAAGAATCATGTTTTAAAATCCTACAGTCAATGAAATTGTTTTAAATGGGATTATAGTGCAGCTATGAGGCAGGTTCATTGAAATATGTATTACTTTTCGAACAAAACACATTCCAGGGGCCCTTGTATGTAAATCGATTCTACAATGAAATTGCTTAAATTCGAAAAATTGGTACTATGTATTTATTTGACAACTTTCGAACCAACGAGAATCGAATAGTTCTAGTAGTTCTTATGAACTTCCGAATAAACGAGGAACTACGTAACTCGAAAGTAGAATTTAAAACAAGGCAAAATCCAAATCCACATCAAATGTCTTTGCTAGCGAAGTTTTTTTTGTCAAAGTGTAAATGCTACTGATAACTTTATGATAATCGGAATAGCATTTTGTCTTCTCCGAGTAGTCACGTTGGATGATATGGTGTTAAATAAGAACAAAAATCCGTCTTTAGAAAGACAATAGCTCTTAGCAAAACTAAAACATAAGTACATATTTTTCATTTAGAATAGGTTAAAATATTTTTCCGTATGTAAAGGGTGATTTTTTAAAAGCTATAGGAAAGTTTTCCAAAAAAAGAACACATAATATTCAGAAAAATTTATGAAATCTTTATTTAAATCTAAATTTAAAGATTATTTCATGGAAATGTCGACCTTGACTGCACCTCCAATGGTCCATCCCCTTAGACCAATTTTGACATACCCCTTCCAAAATTTCGGCCGGTATCTCACGAATAAATGCTTCAATGTTGTCTTCCAATGCGTCAAATGAATCGGGCGGCTTGTCTGTATAGACATGAGCTTTAACAAAGCCCCAAACAAAATTATAAAGGTGTTAAATCGAAGGATATATGTAGGCGCCAATTGACCGGTCCCGAACGTGAAATAAAATGTTCACCTAACTCGCCTCTTAATAAGTCCATTATTGCGCGTGCTGTGTGGCCTGTGGAATGTGGCACCGTCTTGATGAAACCTCAAATAATGCAAGTCAAACTGTTGCATTTTGGGCAAAATAAAAAATTGGATATGATCTCACGGTACTTCTCACCATTCACAGTTACGTTACGATTCGCATCATCTTTGAAGAAGTACGGTCCAACGATGTTACTCGCCTTTTTCTGGATGCATTGGAAGCTCTTGCAATACTTCTGGCTGATATAAGTCCTATTCACTAAAAATTTTACGTTGCAGTAGGTCGTTTGGTTTCAATTCATGCACCAGCTGTATTTTGAAAGTCATCAAAAAAATTGTCTACGTTGTTGAGTAACAGAGGCTGCGAACGGCGACGAATCGATAATTGATCAATACAGCTGCGATATTTTCTTCAGTTTGCTGTTTGTGCGCGAAGCACGCATTTTGATATTAAAAAATAATTTGCAAGCGCTGCTGTTCATTTGTAAGACGATTCATGGTTAAATTAAAGACCAAACTGAAGATGTTTGACAGTGAAACAAAACACGAAACGTGTGACAGCTTTTTTAAAAAGTGTTGAAAAAAAGATAATAGCTAAAAAATCACCCTTTATGTGTACAACTCTTTTCTCACTCAGCCCTATTTTTTTGGAAGGGACTCAGGCTTTTTGAGGTTACCGAAATTCATGAAGAAGTTTTTTTTAATAAAATTCGTGTTGGTCTTAAAAATCTTTGTCTTTGAAAACTCCTCATAAGCTGTTGTTGAAAATATTTATTTAAAAATTTAGGCAGATAGCTAAAACTCGAAATCAACACTGAAGAAATAAACTATAAAACAAAGGAAAGCATTAAAATCAAGGTTTCTCAAAACTTCATACTTCAGTAAAATGAAAAATCAAAATTAATGTTGGTTTCGAGAAACTAAGTAATATACCAAAATGATTTAAATTATATCTAAAAGACAAAGATTTGTACTTTGCAAAATCATCGTACAATTTATTTTTGAGAACTTTGTTCTATTTTACCTTAACCTTAAAACCCCCGTTTTTGTTTTCTATTTTTAATAAACTTGATGTTATAGACAAATTATAAGGCCATATTCATATTCAGGTTAACTTAATTCTCAATATGCTGTCACCTCCAAGTTTTAAGTTTGGTTTTACGAGATTTTGTTTTGCAATTGCACCTTTATATAAACAAGGTTAGTCTCTAACAGGATACGACAAACCGTTTCAGAGCTTTGTTGCGGTAAAAATCTCGCTGCAAATTAGCCTGACATTAATTAAATTTTTGGCAGAATTTCGGTCTACATTGTAATAATGGATGTGTCTCTTTTATGCGGTGCAAACATGACTTCTTTTTTGTACAGTGTTTTGCTGCCACTATAAGACATATTTAAAATCGTATCTGAACTTCTTCTCTCAAACAATACAACCGTAATTACTACCGCCTCCAATAATACTCATCAGTATATCCCCAAACCCAGCCTCAGATATTCGTTTTTTAGCCGTACTACACGAATGGGGAATGTCTTACCACATTCTGGATTTCTCAAACCTTATTGCAATAGTCAGAAATTTAAAACCATTGTACAATCTCACCAAAAAAATTCCCATTCTTTATAAGCAAGTGATCTTATTTTTATGAACATAGCTGTAATTGTGAATTTTTATTCAATCGTATTGCATTTTTGCTTGTAATTTAAATACTTTTGCATAACCTTACAAGATTACGAATGACCGAGACGCACGGACGAGCCCTGAAGAAGTTGTCTCAGATTTATCACATATATGAAATGGAGCACCATAATAGGAGTGGCTCAGTTCAGATCTCGGCTAGGCCGGCAATTTGCGTGGGGGTCAAGTCTCAAAGACTGAGACTGTTTCATTTTTCAAATTTGATTTAATGAAAATCAAATTGAACTTAATAAATATTAAATAATTCAATGAAATGCGAACTGTCTGTGCGATCGTCAATGAACTGTGATATGTTTTCTTATTTAATTTATTTATTGAAAATAAAAGAACGAAACAAACAAATCAACAAAATTCTATGACATTTGTCCTTGGAGTGAGGTTGTTGGATTTCTAAGATCTCGTGGAAGTAAACAATGGATACAAAATTGAATTGATCTTTACCTTGCGTGTTTTTGATTCTTAGTTTCGGATTCGTGTGACTGAATGAGAAAAATATGTTTGTTTTTGTTGATATTCAAAATATATATTATACCCCTAATCGGTGCTAAATCAGAATCACAATCTACCAATTTTTAAGCTCCGCGACCACGACTACGACCACTACCATCATCATTATTCTTTTCGACTAATTTAATAATTTATTAAATTTTTTTTTTGTGTGTTGGTTGTCTCTTTAAGTTAAAAAATAAAATCGTGGGGAATTATGGAACAATAAAGAATGTTTTTTTTTTTTAATTTTTTTGGCACGAAAGCGACACATTTAGAAGTGATGTCATGTCATGGCATAATCAAAACATCAGCTTCAGCATATTACCACACGTTAAATTACTTTTTTTTAAGATAGGTATAGATTCTATTCTGTAGGTAGGTTTTGATGTAGAGTGACGGTTTATTAAATTCTTTACTTTTTGAAGATTCATTTATTTATAGACACAATAAATATAGTCAATTATTATTATTGTTAGGTATTTTATCGTATCACAGTCACAGATCACAATTGGATTTTGTGTTCTCTTATCTGGAGTAGGTATCACTTTGTGTTGCAATATGATTTGATGATTGGTTATTAAGGGAGGAATATTATGGTTGGGGGATAATCAAATTAATTTGTTTGTATTTATTTATGCACTTGTATTTATTTATGTATTTGAAAGTTTTTATGATCTATTTTTATCAATTGGAATTTATTAACGACCGGCGACAAGCGACTATGCGACCGACGGTGATACAGAAATCGGCGACAATGAATTTTGCTATGTGACGAGGTTAAAATTAAAAGTTTAAATGAGCTTGCACTCAAATGTATTCCTACTCGAACCTTCTAAATAAAAACTGGACAAACAAATTCAATTCTTTTGAATAATTCAAATGTTTAGTTCTCTTTCTCTTGGAGAATTCTGTTTTTTTTTATTGAGTGGAAGGTGTACAGTTTTAAATACGTAAATAAGTGATTTTGTAGTTTAAAAACGTATTGTTTTGCAGAAGATTTACAAATGATAAAAAATAAAATTCAAGTTTGTCATTTAGGTTATTTGTTTAACATACCATACCTGCGATAAGTAAACATGGAATTGCCTTCTGTTAAGAACTCAGAAAATTACCAAAATTTTTTTAAAAAGCAAATAATGGCAAGGTAGACACTCTATAGACTTTTTAACGGTTTATTGATCAATTTCCAGTCATACAAGTTAAAGGGGAAGTATACAATTACATACCTTCACAATTCAAAGGTTATGATAGCAGTTGCAGAAAGTGAGGGTGTTCTGTCTGACAATGAAATCATAAAAGTTCGCAATATGCCTTGTATCTAAGACTTAAGAATAATATTGTGGTTCTGTCAAAGTTTACTTTTAAAGTGACCAGGTATTTCGTCCTTATCTTTGCCTTTAATTTTTGTAATGATATTTTGATTGTTTACAGTTTTGAAATGGAGCTATACTTTTGAGAAACATACAAATTTGGTGTACATTTTTTGACTGGAAGGAATTTTTAAGGCAATAATTTGAATGTTATTTTTTTATAAACTCTTATTTCTTTTTAATTTTCAGCAAATTGAAATATCATTTATTATTAAATTCCCACAGGAAATTTTTTGTCAAATTGAAAATTTTGACATTTCTTGACGTTTCAAGGTCCCTAGAGTCAGAATAAAGGATTTTTAGTAAAATGTCTGTACGTGCGTGTGTACGTACGTTCGCGACGGTTTTTTGGTCGTCCATAACTCAAGAATCAGAAAAGATATCGACTTTAAATAAAGTTTGTTATAAAAAGATAATGAGGCAGAAAGATGCAGAAAGGGCTCTCAAGACATAGCAGTTTAAAAAAAGGTGCACATATTGGTTAACCCTAAATATCTCACGAACCAAAAACGCTAAAAACTTGAATTGAATTTTATATAATATATTTTAACGTTATACCAAACAATTTAAAAAAAAAAAAAAACAATTAACAATTTTTTATAAATAAAAAAAAATTAAAAAAATTATCACCTCGAAAATTTTACGATAACAAAATGATAAAAAATAAACTTTTTAACATCTGGCAAACTTTTGAGAAAAATCGAACTGAGAGTTTTTTTTATACAAAATAAAAACTTAAAAAAACATTACTCAGAGTTGGTAAAAATTGAATCTAATTGACAATTTTCTTTTAAAAAAATAAAAACTTAAAATAAAATTTAACAAAAGTTGGTAAAAATTGATTTTCAGCTCAAATGTCTTTTCAAAACTTCGAGATATGGGCTAAAAACTACATTTTGCTTTTTAAAAATATTGTTGTCAACATTAAGTAAAATTTTGAGAAAAATCTAATTGACAGTTTTTTACAAAAAAGGAAAACCTAACAAAAAAACACTACTAAAACTTAGTAAACAATTACTTTCGACTTAAATAGCTTTTCAAAAATTATAAATAATGTCTTCAAACTTTTTATTTTACAGAAAATATTGTTTTCGATTAAGCACTTATTTTTATAAAAATCCAGCAGTCAGTTTTTTCATAAAAAAATAAAATCTACAAGAAATAGTACGCAAATTTGCTAAAAATGGATGTTCGTTTCTTGATATCTCTCAAATTAATTTCATTCATCCAATTTGTAAAAATTTAAGAAATACTACGAAAATTGGTAAAACTTTGTTTTCGACTAAAAATCTATTTAACAAAACAAGATTTTCAAACTAAACTATTTCTTTATATGAAAAATATTCAACTGACAACTTTTTTAACCCAACACGAAAACCTACTAACTTTTAAGCAAGACAAATTGACAGACGGGATGGGAAGTTATCAGTGTGGGTCGCATCCCAGCCTTTCGTAACCAAAAGTGCTTTTTATTACGTTTTATTTTCTTGTGAAATTTAATTGTATTGAAAGGGATCAAAACTCGAAAATTAATTCTACAAATCTATATTAAGGTTATTTTGCTTTTGGAAATGATTAAAAGTGCTGAGATTTTGTTTAAATTTCTGCCAGTGTTCTTTTTCTATTTTAACCTTACATTTCACCATATTATTCATCATTTAGATATTAGCAAGAAACAATTAACATTCAATAGAAACTCAACGAAAATAAGAAAAAAGCCAAAGGCCAATTCCAAAGGAATTGTTGAAAAAGTTCTCTACTATTTGGGACAGTAGTTGTAAGATCTTTTAAAAGGCTATATTTAGCTCAATGCTACTACAATATAATTCCCTTTATATAAATCATTTGTCAAATATAAAATGTCAAACACTTTAGATGACAAACATTAATTTTGTAAACTTCGTAAAGAATTCATGGTTTTCAGCAAATTCTTGCTTTGAAAAGTGATCCAAAACGATTCTGGAGTTTCATTAATTTTAAAACGAAATCAATTGGCATTCCAACTACGATGAATTTTTGAGGGGATAATTCTACTGACATTAATAAAACTCTTGATCTTCTTCCTCAATTTTTTGAATCATTTTACTCAACTTCACAAGGAAACTTGAATTTTATTTCAGATATTAACCCTGAAGTAGATATTTGATCAATACACTTAGAATTATCTGAAGTATTAAATGGTCTTCAGAATCTTAAACCCAATCACATTCCTGGTGTCGATGGCATTCCTGCTCTTGTCTTAAAAAAATGCTCTAGTTCTGTATGCTTTCCATTCCAAATTATATTCAACTTATCCTTATCGCCCGGAATATTTTTGGACTTTTCTGATCCCAATTTATAAGTCTGGTTTGAAAAATTATTCTGAAAGTTACAGAGGAATTTGTAAGCTGTTCACAATTCCTAAATTGCTCGACAGTTTAGTAAAGATCAAACTGGATTTTTTTCGTAAAAGAACATATAAGTGATGCCCAGCATGGGCTTATATCGGGTATATCAACTGTCACTAATCCCGAATGTTTTTCCTCTTTCGTTATTATTTGTATAGAAAGTCAAAGTCAAGTACACGCTATCTACACGGATTTTTGAAATGCATTTAATTCTGTATGCCACAGCATACTGCTTTGTAAGCTTCATAACTTTGGGATTCACTCTAATCTCCTTCAGTGGATTTCATCTGATTATCTATTAAATCTACCTCAGGAGTTCCCCAGGAGTTCCCCAGGGCAGTCATCTTGGACCACTTTTATTTATAATCTTTATAGATGATATTCACAAAAACATAAAATTCAGCCAATGTCTCATTTATGCTCATGATTTTAAATTATTTTTAAAAGTAAATTCCATTAATGATTGCTTTAATCCCCAAATAGAATGCGAATCTAGAAACGAGTATGAGAAGCTGAGATGAGGAAGAGAGTCAGACACAAAACGGACACCTGGGGGACACCAGCGTTTATTTTATGAATTTCCGACTTGAAACCATCCAATACAACTTGTACTGAACGGTTAGAAAAATTACTTCTAATCCAACGAAGAAAAGATTCATCAATACCAAAACCACGCATTTTCAATAAGAGAGCTAGGTGCCAAACCCTATCAAATGCTTTTGAAATATTAAGTCCAATAATTTTACTTTTTCCAAAACGATGTAAAGATTTGTTCCACTGTTCGGTGAGATAAACCATGAGACCACCAGTGGACCTATTGCTTCGAAAGCCATACTGTCGGTCATTAAGAAGCTTCCTTTCTTCGAGATATTTCTTGACGTGATAATTAATCAGCGTTTCCATGACCTTGGAAAGAAGGGACGTGAGTGCTATTGGACGATAGTTAGATGGAGAGGAAGATTCGCCTTTTTTTGGGACAGACTGGACAAATTATATTGTCCATTCTCTAGGAACGAGACCTGAAAAGTAGGACAGGTGAAAAATCTTACGCAGTGGTTTTACCAGCGTTGAAGAACACGTCTTCAGAACAATTGGAGAGATGCTATCCGGGCCGGCGGGCTTGTGTATGTCATGGTCTTTCAGTTCTCTTGCTACTGCACGAATGCGAAAGAAGATTCGTCACATAGAATCATTTACGCTTTCAAGAACGGGAGGACTCATGACACTTTCCGGTAGCGACGAATTAACAGCAAACTGTGCTGCAAGCAAATTGGCTTTTTCAATCGAGCTTACATAGGGAGTGTTATTGTGGATACAAGCATTGGAACCGAGTATAACGTGGTGTTTCGCATGTTTTTTACAAATGACCAGACATTTTTACTACCTTTGGGACATTGTAGTATTTTTTCCTTAATTTCTGATCATGCAAAAATTTGGTTCGTGGAATATGACCATTAAAGGTCCTTCTAGCTTGTTTGAACTTAGTCTTAAAAGTCTAAGTGATTGCGAAGTTGGAAAAGTGTAAGGCCGCGTTTCCATTTGCAAGAAAACTTCTGCAATAAATGTCCGATAGTCTGTCCGACAGTGAATTGCAAGTGGAAACTACCAAGCAATTTCTATCGCGACAGTACTTTCATAACTTCTTGCGAGTATTTGCAAGTGCAATTAATTGCTAGTTTAAACACATTTGTATCGACTCGCGACAGTTCTTGCAGCTTATCGAAACAGTTTCGTATATCTCGCGCAAGTAGCTGGTTGGCATCTTTGCTTTACACATACAAAATGAGTAAAATAAAAGGTCGTGAATGGCCTCGCGAAGAAGTTATGCGTTTAATTGAAGTTTACGAGTGTAATCCATGTTTATGGAATAACCGGGATTCTCCAAAATAGCTCACAGCTTAGAGTATTTTCAAGAACATTAACTCTACATGAAATAAAAACGTTGTTTTATTATTTATCAATGTTTGACACAAAAATAAATTAGAATAAATTACTTGTAACGTTTTATTTATGTTGATATATTGTTTAGAATATAATAATAAAAATCTCTGTTCAAATGTCGTTTTTTTTTTAAATTAAAAACAATTATTTAAAGAATTTTTGTTTTTGTTAAAAACGCTTTTAAGGAAACAAATTTTGAAAGAACAAATAAGTTAGAAAGTCGGAAAGACAAAAAATTTCTTTCATTTAAGAATAAAAATGAGTTTAAGCCAGTAATTTTAAAAGTAATTAGATGCCAGAATGGGTTGTACGAGCATGCTCTTCAATGCCGTTTAATTTAAAAAAAGAGGCTGGGATGCGACCCACACTGATAACTTCCCATCCCGTCTGTTGATTTGTCTTGCTCCAAAGTTTGTTTATATGTATGTACTCGTATCAATTTTACCAAATTTGCGTAGGTACTATTTTTTGTAGATTTTGTTTTTTATGAAAAAACGGACTGTTGGATTTTTATATAAAAATCACTGAATATCGAAAACAATATTTTCTGTAAAATAAAATAATTTTTAAGCCAGTATTTTTATTTTTTTTTTACAAAAACTATCAATTCGAATTTTTTTTTAAATTTTACTAAATGTTAACAACAATATTTTTTGAAAGATAAAAGTAGTTAAAAGCCAATATCTACAATTTTTGAAAAGATATTTAAGTCGAAAATCAATTTTTACCAACTTTTGTTAATTTTTTTCGGTTTTTAATTTTTTGTGAAAAAAACTGTCAATTCGATTTTGTTCAAAATTTTACTGAATGTTGGCAACAAAGTGTTTTGAAAGATGAAAGTAAAGTAAAGCCAATATCTCAAAGTTTTGAAAAGTTATTTGAGTAGAAAATTAATTTTTACCAACTTTTATACATTTTTTTTTAAGGTTTTTATTTTTTGTAAAAACACTGTCAATTCGATTTTTTTCAAAATTTTATCAGATGTCGAAAACATTATTCTTCGTTGCACAAAATTGTTTTAGAGATGAAATCATATTTCAGTCGTAAAATTTTGGAGGTGACAAATTTTTTTTTCAGTTTTATTGATTAAAAAAAAAAAACCGTTATATTGATTTTTTTCAAAAAATATACCTGTTTGGTATCACGTTACAATATATTATATAAAATTTAATTCAAGTCTCTTGCGTTTTTGGTTCGTAAGATATTTAGGGTTAACCAAAATTTTCACCTTTTTTTCAAACTGCTATGGTAAAAAAACCACCCACGCAATTTTGTTGAGAGCCCTTTCTGCATCTTTCTGCCTTATTATCTGTATAACAAAATTTATTTGAAGTCGATATCTCTTCTGGTTCTTGAGCTATGGACGACGAAAAAAACGTCGCGAACGTACGGACGTACAAACGTACGTACACACGCACGCACAGACATCTTTCTAAAAATCTTTTATTTCGACTCTAGGGACCTTGAAACGTCGAGAAATGTCAACATTTTCAATTTGACAAATCGGACCCATTACAATAACTTCCTATGGGAAGTTAAAAAACATTAGTTAATAAACATTTTTTTTGAAAATTGTAAGGGCGGTTTTGTTTCTAATATATATGCACTTATTATTAGAAATAATTCTGGTAATTTAAATATATACAACGAAACCTTAAACTTCGTTCCAAGATATTGCCAAATTTTTAACATATCACAATTTTAAGTAAACAACCAGATTTCTTGCGACATTAATTGCTCTCCTGGTGTAAATACATCTGCAATAAATTGCGACAGTATGTTGCGCGAGCTTCTTGCAAGACATTTATTGCAGAAGAAATTGCTAGAATTCACATGACAATGTAAACGCGACTGCAAGAAACTTCTGCAAGACTTCCGCGAGTTGACTTGCAAGTGGAAACGCGGCCTAATAGTTATCATTTACAAAACACATTTATAGGGAGTTATGTTTTATTCCTCGTTTTATAACTTTACTAAACTTTCTTAAAAAGCAAACTATGTCAATCTTAACAACTTTATACTTAACTATCGTAAAATTTTAAGTCCCACTTACAATTTATTGTGCACCTGAGTAAAAACGGTCCTATGGAAATGAAAACCCTTAATATCTCAATTCAATCCCACACACAAATTTTAAATTTCATTTTAGTGAGTTTTTAATTACTTTTTGTTTTGATGAACCTTTTTCAAGCACCAGGTGTTTGAAGCTATTTTCTCTTCTAAGTGATGCAAGCTCTTTTTAAAATTAAAGTCTAAAAGAGCAACTATAAATTATTCATGATGCTATACAGAGAATTAATAATAAAATAACTTGAACTATGGGGTCTTAAGCATTTAGCATCGGTGATGAATTTAGAAAAATATTTGCAAATTTACTCATTGAATTACAAATGTATGTATACAGCCTTTAAGGAAATAAAACACAAAAATAAACAATTTATTTGATTAATTTGCCTGTGATGAAATACCTAATACGAGTAATTTATCAATAAAATAATTACCATAATTATTAATCATTGCCCATTTGTTCAAACTAGCTGACCTCTTCCATCTATAATTCCTACATTTCATTTTTAAATGCCTATTATTATATCTCATCTCTAAATTTAACTCTTATTTCACTTTAGTGCAAAAATTCAAAACCTTACTTAATTTTTAAGTTCATGAATGATTTGTTGTCTTTAAAATGATCATGATGAACTTTAAACTCAAAATTGTAAACAATTTCAGAAATAATGTAAGCAACTTGATTGCAACTTGAACTCAAGACTCCAACCTAATTTAACATTTACAACGAAGCAGTTATTTTTGTGTGTGCAACCTTAAGAACAAAACGAATAAGTGCTTTCTCTACCTTCTTTAAGGTTGGTAGTTCTTCCAAGAAAATTAAGCAATAACATTTCTAGAAGAAAGAAAAAAAGAAAACTAAGAAACTATGACAAAACAAAATAAGAACAAAAAAAACATCAACTAATTGCTATTTCTTTGAATTGTTTATTTTTTTTTTATTTTCCTCATTTTCTGTTTCAACATAATTATTTCGTCTCCTCCTCAAAAAAATAAATAAATAAAATAAAAAAGAACTAACCCTCTTTTAAAAATGTTAACCTCTTTTCCTCCTCCTCCACCATCAATAATGTACATAACCTCAATTAGAATAAATGAAAACTATATATAACATAGGTACTCACACAGGTTTTGAACATTTACCGCACTTAAATGGTTTCCTGCGAGTGGTTCCCACTCTCAAAACATTTTTTAAACACCCCACAAAATGACATAATCAACATTATCAACATCATTACCATCATTTACGGTGCGTCGTCGTCAATCTTCTAACTGCACAGTGCACACTCAATATAAAGCATAAAAGTTGTATTTTTAAAATCATTACAAATTGAAATCGTCGGCGTCATTGTTGTCGTCTACCGGCATCGTTCTGAAATATCCCATCATTTCAATCTCCCTCTCTTCTTTTAAATACTCATTTTTGAAAAAGTCAACAAACCACAGAGGTAAAACCAAAACACCTTCTCAATTTGTTATTTTTGAAACAAAGCGATGAAAAAAATTGTGTAAACATTATTTCACTAAGTCAATATTTGAAAATTTCACTTCGCATGCAAACTCAGAACACACAAAGCAGAAGCCTCCTCACTTCACTTTACTTCGCTTCTATCAAAAATAGCAAACAAAGTCAATGTCCTTTTAACGGAATTCCAATAGAAAACCCTAACCAAAAACCAACCACAACGGTATTTTCGCAAACTCACCTGTTTCGATAAAAGTTTCCTGGCTCGGTTACAGGCAATACTCGCTTTATCCTTTTTTGAAATTTGTATTTGTAATCACGTTGGGTATAATGCTTAACTTTGCTCACTCACTTCTTCGAATCACACGAAGAGACACACAATATTTTTCCTTTATTTTATTTTTGAAAAACACGTAAGTTCGAATTTTCGAACAATAATTTCGAATTAAAAAATCACTTTTCGCGAGGAGATTTATTTCGAAATGTCATACAAAAACTTTCGAAAATATTTAAAAAAATCAAAGTCCTTGTGTCCTTTTTGTTAAGAATTTTAGACCAGATGGTTTTTTTCCGTTAAGAGAGTTAAGTTAAAGTATTCTTTTTTAAGGTAGAGTGAGTACGTATAAATTTCGAGAACCCCGTTTAAATTCGAATGTTCGTCCGCAGTGTTTGGCAGCGAGTCGTCAACTGTTTCTGTTCTGTTAGTTGCTGGCAGCTTGATGGTAGCTAAAAGTATCTGCTTGAGTCAGTTCAACTTTTTTTAGTGAGTCTGCGAAATGAAACTTAGCGAAAAAATTTGCCACTGATTGTGACTGATGTCTCTATGCACAGGCAGCACAAGACTCGAAGGCTATAGATACCTATAGCTTTTGGTTTGTTGTGTCTCGAATCGTAGATAGTTTGTGTTCTTGGCGTTTTGCAGACGATAAGAGAAGGAGGAAGTTATGTGCGACGACGACGGACGCGAAGACGGTGGTGACCACAAAACAACCGGTAGCTTGTGTATGAGAAAGTAGGTAAAAATATTCAGCGAAAAAATAAAAACAAACAAATGAATAACGAGAGCTTTTTCATTTTTCGCTGAGAGCGCTTCTCACTGGATGATGTGTTGGGGGAGTAATAGCAGGCATATGAGCTTTTTGGCACTTGTTGTTTGAACTAAGACAAGAAATTCGGTATAAATGGAAACATACAAAAGACGTTAGCGTGAAACACGAATTTCTTGTTTAGTCGAGGAGGTAAATAGTCAATAAATGTTTCTTCCGATTCAAGGTGTAACTAAATATTATACGAGGCTTGTCTTACAAGTCATCAAATATGTGTAGATACTATTGTAGAGGGTGTTTTTAAGAGAGACAGAGTTTTGAAATGGAATAATATAATTAAAATGCTATTTTTGACATATGACAGCCACAAGGGGCTCGAACGTAGTATAATATGGAGGTCCAATTTTCGATGACTTCCCCAAAATTTGTGGCCGTTTATCGAGCTTACCGGCAGCGGCGTAGACAAGCAACTTCATTTATTCTCACAGAAAATAGTCAAGCGGCGTTAAATCACGCAAGTTTGTAGGCCATTTTACGGACCCGTAACGTCTAACTAAGCTGTTACTAAACGCTTTCTTCAATGAATTAAATGTGGCACTAGCTGTGTGACATGTACCGCAGCCACCGTCTTTTTTGAAAACACAGTTCCTGCAAATCCTGGTTGTTCAATTGGTAAGGAAAAAGTCAGAAATCATTACTCTATAGCGGACACAATTGTCCAGCATTTTTGTTTTAAAAGTACGGTCTTATTATTCCACCAAATCATAAAGAACATAAAAAAGTCATTTTTCCTGAATGTGGCTTAACATTATGGAAATGAAGCGTAGTTCAGACGTCAGTCTATTTTTGTTGAAATGTCAAACCCAACTTCAAAATAAATTAATTGACAGCCGACAAAATAGCCACCAGTTAAAATAGTTTTTCCAACTTAGAGTTCAAAGCGTTGTTTAGTCGCCAGTCAATTTAAATTGAAATGTCAAACCAAACTTCAAAATAAGTCAATTGACAGCTCACAATAGTGTCTTAAACTTCAAAAGCGTTTTTCAGGCGTCATTGTTTTCATGTTGAAGTGTCAAACCAAACCTTAAAATGGGTATAGCGGCTGATAGCTGACAAAAATGAGTTTCCAACCTCTAAAAACACCCGTTATTATTCGACGGTTGGCTTACAAGACATCAGATACATAGATAGTTTTGTATCTATCGACGACGAACGGACGTTGCGTTGGGATCATTACATTCTAACCGGCCCGGCCGGCTATAGCATCTAAGCTTCAAGTGGAGCATCATAATATTCGTTACGTTGCGTCGTCGTAAGATGATTGACATTGAATCTAGATACTCATGAATATTTGTGGCTTTACGAAGACATTCTACTCATAAAGATGCAAATTCTCTCCTTTCATTAGCTATTTAAAAAGGTATTTCAAAATTTTAATGTTCACACGGATGATTT